>NC_050578.1:126803825-127103825 GCF_011100635.1 Trichosurus vulpecula | reverse complement strand
AAATCTGAACTTTTGAATTAGTATTTGCAATACCATTGTGACTTCATATGTATTGAAAACCATAAGAAAACAGATGAAAAGATGTCACTAAATTAAATTTGTAAATTACAATTTCAGTTGGTGAATCATAATTATACTGAAGGACAAAACTTCTATCAGAGTCTTTCTTCTGATGCTATATCTTGCTATGTAAATGATCCTGAGGTCTCAAAGGTAATGTTATCAGACCACAAGCTCTGGAAGGTCCCACCAAGAAGGAAAGATCATAAGGATGGGCCCCAATAACAATTTATATATACCTGATATTCAAGAAAAAGCCTAAGGACATTCAGAGAGCTTCATCACTCTCTTGGCTACAGGATACTGAATTTTTCAGACTCAGTTACGAGGCCCTTAGTACTACAAAGATAGCAGTGCTATTACTGCCCTTTAAGTTGTCTTCCTGGGGGGAAAGCCTGAATCACATTGCTCTCAGTGTATTTCTTCTAGAAAAGGTGATACGTCTTAAATTAGGTGTAGGCATAGAGAGAAAAGATACTATTATTTTAAATTTTCAAATAAGTTAAAAATGTTTTCAAATAAGTTAAAATAGTTCTTAATCTTCAGTTTTTGTTTTCCATTTAACCAGTTCATCTTCCCTTTTTCACATCAAAATTATTTAAATCAAATGCCCAAAAAAATTCCTCCACTGCTGTAGAAAATCTAAGAATTCATGAATTTGTCGGTTTGAGTACTTCTGAATATTCTACATGTCACAGCTCCAATACATTTTAGTAGGCGGAGTAGACAAAAAAAAATCTCTATTTGAAGCCTAGCCCCATTCTTTTTTTTTGGGGGGGGGCAAGCTGTTTCTACATACTCTTTTCATAAAACCAGATCCTTACTTTACTTTTTTTTTTTCTGAAGACTTTCCATGTGTGAGTTAAAGGCATTATTCTTCAAGTTTTCATTCACTGAAATGATTCTTGTGTGAAATCATTTAATTCCACAACAAATATATAAATATATGGAAAAATAAATAGGAAAATAGGGAATTTACTTTTTACTCAGTGGCATATTAGACATTGAAAAGTACTAATCACACTCTAGAAGTCTGTATATATCTATATATCTATACATATATATGTATAGATATATATATATATATATACACATACATACACACATATAATAGAAAATAAATCCTAAAAAAAGAAAATAACAGGAAGTAATTACAAATTTCCATGTTCATATGACTAAAATTATGAAATAAACAGAAAGATAAATTAAAATATGACATGCCCAATTAAGAAAGGAGAAAACAAATTAAGTCAATCACTATCAGAAAAGGTCAGGCTTAGGATTTAGCTATCCCCGCATTAACTAGTCTATATCAGGTCTCTTGGGGATTTCGTATTGATTTTTTAAATGGGCCTACTTAGTCCAATTTAGTCTTTGAGTTGCCAAATTTCATAAAAGATGATACTAACTCCTAACTTACCACAAGATGTAATTGGCATTTGAACTAGACAGGTGAGCTGTAACTTCCAGAATACAAGACCAGGCCATGTGGATCAGCCTGGATCTGTATCAGCCTGAGAACACTGAGTTCATTGGGGTTCCATAGTTCCTTTAAAGTCAGTGATTGCATTGTTACATTGTTGGTGGAGTTGTGAACAGATCCAGCCATTCTGGAGAATAATTTGTAATTATGCCAAAAGGACTATAAAAATGTGCGTAGCCTTTGGCCCAGCAGTACCACTTCTAGGGCTGTATCCTAAAGAGATCACACAAGGGGAAAGGGTATTACAAAAATATTTATAACAGATCTTTTTGTGGTAGCAAAGAATTGGAAATCGAGGGGATGCCCATCAATTGGGGAATGGCTAAACAAGTTGTGGTATATGAATGCAATGGAATATTATTGTGCTATAAGAAATGGGGAAGATACGGAATTCATAATAACCTGGAAAGAACTGTATGATATGATGCTGAGTGAGAGGAGCAGAACCAGGAAAGCGTTATATACAACCACAGACATACTGATTCTGTGATGACTAACTTTGATAGACTTGGCTCTTCTCGTCAAGACAAGGTTCAAAGACAGTCCCAAAGGTCTCATGATGGAAAGAGCTATTTACATCCAGATAAAGAACTATGGAGTATGAATGCAGGTCGAAGGAAACTATCTGCTCTCTTTTTTTTCTATATCGTTTTCTTTGTTCTTGTTTTTTCTTTGTCATAATTCACTCCACTGATCATGGTTTTTCTTTTTGACTTGGCTATTGTGTAAATATATTTAATGCAAAGGTATATGTAGAACATATGTCGGAATCCATGCTGTCTTGGGGGGAGGGGGAGGGGAGGGAGGTGAAGAAAACTTGGAACTCAAAAACCTGCGGAACTGAGTGTTGTAAACTAAAAATTAAAAAAAAAAACAAAAAAGTCAGTTATTGTCTTTATGGTTATATGGCAAGATAGCTTTTCATAGTTTTTGCAGTATCCTCCTGCCTTAAATAACCCCTATGCTGAATTGAATTGGGGTGGGAAGCTTAATTAGGGAGGAGAGTTTACCAGAAAGAATTTTGAGAACTCATAAAGTAAAGTCAAATTAACTATGTAAGGAGCTACCTTGTGGATACTTAAAGACTGAACAAATGACTCCCTAGAGAAGAGGAGGAAAATAGATCTATCCAAAGAAGTACGTTATCTAGACAAAGTATACAAAAAGCATTCATGTGGGACTGAAAATATCTGCCAGTACTAATTACGTTCTATTACTTTAGGGAAAGCACTTAACTTTCCTTGCCTCTGTTTCCCCATCTGTACAAATGAAGATAATGTTTGATCTCTGGCTAAACCACAAGAATAATATAAAAATTAATTAGGTAATTGTGTTTTAAATCCTCTAAGATTATCAATTAAAGAGATTTTTTCTCATGATATTGTATATCATTCATGGATAGGTATTGATGTTGAAGAGGATTGTGTATTTGCACAGAAGTAAAAGAAAATGCACATTTTTAATGGTTTTCCAGATTCTACGGTAGTCTCCCTACCCAATTGCTTCACTCTTCAAAGCCCAGCTACAGTGTCAGATATGACTGTTTGAGGTTTCAAATGATAAGACAGAATGCAGTAACTTTTGAAAACAGTCACTGTCTGTGAAGTAACATTCTCTTAGAAGAAAGAGTATGAGATAAATACCGCTCCCCTGTTTGTGTGTTTTAATAACAAGTCCATATTTAGGAAGAAATAGAGACTGAAAGGTGAATTAATGAATAAAGGGTAATCTCCTACAGAGGACTGAACAAGACTGATGGTAGCAGGAAGCACTGCTTGAAAAAAACGAGAGCAGAGAGGTTCATAATGGGAAAAAGGAAACTTCTTGACTGTAACTATCATTAAATTGTGCAACTGGGCATCAAAGAGGTTCCTTTCAGAACTGTAACTAGGATTAAGCCATCAGGGCTTTGCCCCAGGGTGTCAAATTTCAAACACTTGTGGTCAATTGTAATGGTAATCAGGACAGGACTTTTTGCTATTCTTCTCTTTTAGGATGCTGAGTCTATCAAGTGCCTTTAATGAGTCTCACCTTTGTTTGAATGGGGCAGGCAAGGTGGGATCTTTTTTGTTTTGGAGTGTTTCTCTGCACTAAGGCAATGATTTGCACTGATTGAAACAATGTATATGATATGGTGCTAGTGAATGAAGAACTTTCCCACACTCTAAATGCTAAGCTGGCCCCAGCCTTCAGGGTCCTGAACAGGATATAAGAGCTCTGAGGTTTTGCCTTTGGCAGCACACTCACTGAAAGTATGTGGGTGATGAAACTCCGGGCAAGCCTTTGAAGCAGCCCCTTCCTGGCTTTGATAACCCAGGTGTTGGTGCTTCTCTGGTAACTACGTATTGCTATGGAGAGACTGGTTTGTGTTATTTGCTCTGTTTATAATATATGCTTGTAATTCTGTTTGTATTTGCCCTGAAGTTCAGGGGGCTGATCTTTTTTCGCCTGAGCTAAGTGAATGATATATGTACGTTTAATTAAACTGAGATCATTAACCCCTTAAAGTTGCTTTCCTTAGAAAAGCAGATCAAAGAAACTTTATTAGCAGCCCTTCTGTGTGCTGGTGTTATTGGTCTTACACAGCCACAGTAGCTGCTAGCAACATTGTTGTTACATCAATTCAGTTGAATCAGATGCACAGCTTCCTAGATTCCAGCAACTACACTGGATACTGAGAATAAAAAGACAAAAATGAAACAGCCTTTGCCTTCAAAAGTCTTACATTGAATAATCATATAATATTAGAATCACAGATTTAGGGCCACCAAGAAGGATAGAGGCCATCAATATAAAGTTAAGTCCATCTTACACATGATAATATTGAATCCTGAAAAGTTAGGTACTTACACAGTTATCTTACCCAGATGAGAAGTGATAGAAGCAGGACTTTAACCCAAGTTTTCCTGTCTCCAAGTCTTCTTTAGCAGTATAAGGAAAACAGATCTTAGAATTTATTGTGAAAGAGGAGTTGAAATAGGAATTTTCCGGAGGATGATATAGGGTGAGGTCCTTCCCTATTGCACAGGCTCCTCTACTATCCTCACTATGTCAAAACGAAACAAGGAAGTCCGTTTTAGTTGCTGTTGTTGTTCATTGTTCATTTTTGAAGATTAATGACATCACAATATTGGCGTATGATAGATGATATCTTGACTAGTGTGTGAATTTGATTTGAGTGAGGTAGACTTGCACAGTTGTCAGCCTTATTCTCTCTTCCTGAGTCATTGGTGTTCAGTGGTAAGATAAAAGGGAAGACCACTGGAATTGGCTGAGGATGCAATGGATGACCTTGGTGCCTTCTATGTCTGACCAAGCTTTGAGCATTTCACAGCACCTGCTTCAGCCACCATTATGGCTGTTGGGGGGTTGTAATCTGCATCATTGAAGGAAAATTCATATAAATTAAATCACAGGTCCATTTGAGGATTTAATTAATTTCAGGCGTATAATGTATTGCATTCTTAACAACTAAAGTTTCCATTTTTCTTTGTACTATGAAGTTCAGATAAACATTGAGACCAACTTTATTTGTTCTAGACCATAATACCATAGGTGCAAGATACTCACCATGTAAAAAGTCCATCTACAAATGTGTATCAGCCAAGGTTCTGCAACTTAGAGTCTTGAAGAGTGCCTTGTACTGTTCAGAGTTTAAGTGACTGGTCCAAAGTTAGATGGCCTGTGCATATCCTTCAGAGGAAGAACTATGACCTAGGTTTTTCTGGCTCAGGAGATAGTATTCCACCCACTATATCTTAGCTTTAATGATAGGACAGTTGAAATTCAATGAATACTCTCTCTTTGCACCAACAATATCACACTGTCCTTTCATCCTGTTATTCTTGCAAAGCTCTATGGACTTGTATTTAAAACCAATTTGGTGGTATGCAATATTTAAACATCAAGGTGATATTTACACAAATGTGTCACAGAGGCACATTTCAAAAATCGAGTGTTGACTGATCTTTTTTGTATTTTTCAATAGCATTTCAGAAAGGATTCACAAAGCCCTTCAGGGCTTTCAATAATCTCTTAGGATAGGGTGATCAAGAATTCAAATTCCTTTGGCCTGAGCTATCCTGCCCTGAGTACTTCCTTGATTTATGTTGTTTTTTTTTTTTTTACATTTTAACATTTACATTTTTTATTTATTTATTCACCCTATTATATCTCTCTTGAGTTTTGTATTTGAAGATCAAATTTTCCATTGTGTTCTGGCCTTTCCATCAGGAAGTTCTGGAATCCCCTTATTTCTTTGAATGTTCATCTCCTTGCCTGAAAACTTATGCTCAGTTTTGCTGGGTAGTTGATCCTTGGTTTTAGTTCAAGCTCCTTTGCCCTTTGGAAAATTATATTCCAATTTCTCCTGTCATTTAATGTAGAAACTGAAAGATCCTAAGTGATCCTGACTGTATTTCCACGATATTGGAATTGTTTCGTTTTGGCTGCTTGCAGTATTTTCTCCTTGATTTGTTAATTCTTCAATTTAGCTATAATATTTCTTGGAGTTTTCAATTAGGGATCTCTTTCAGAGGGTGATTGGTGAATTCTTTTGATGACTAATTTCCCCTCTTGTTCTAGGAACTCTGGGCAGGTATCCTTGTTGATTTCTTGGAAGATACTGTCCAGGCTCTTTTTTTTATAGTGGCTTTCCAGTAAACCAATAAATCTTAAATTATCTCTCCTGGATTTATTTTGCGGGTCATTTGTTTTCCCAATCAGACATTTCACATTTTCCTCTATTCTTTCATTCTTTACATTTTTTGACTACTTCTTGATGCCTCATAGAGATATTAGCTTACACTTGCTCAATTCTAATTTTTAATGAATTGCTGTCTTCATTTTGCTTTTGAGTCTCCTTTTCCAATGGGTTGATTTTTCCTTTCAAGATGTCATTTCCTCTATTTAAATTCTGAATCTCCTTTGCCTTTTCACCTATCTTATTTTTTAAATATTTGATTTCATCAGTGGTTTTTTTTCTATTTTTTCTTTTACCTCCCTAATTTGGTTTTTAAAATCTCCCTTAGCTCTTCCAGGAATGCTTTTTGGGCTTGAGACCAGTTCACATTCCCTTTTGAGGTATCAGATGTGGGTATAGTGTCAATGCTGTCCTCTTCCAAATTGGTATTTTGATCTTCATTGGTTCTCTGATCATTGCCACTCCCCAAGGCATGCTACAGCTGAAATCCCAGGCCTCTGGATGCAAGATGGAAATCTGTTGGAGGCAGGTGAGACAGCAGCACAGAGCCTGTGGCCATGACAGCAACTACTCCTGAGGCTTTCAGCCCACAGTCTAAAGGTTTGAAATTTACATTGTTGAACTTCTGGGAGCCATGATGACTGAATAAAATAGCTCTCCTCCCTCCGTTCCTCACCTGGAGAACACTTCCCTAAGAAAAACCCAGGAATAGAGGCACCAGAAGTGGGGGGTTCAGCATACACTTAGCTCTGAAGGCTGGGGAGAAGGGTCCTTCTTGTGGAGGGGGAAGGAGAACAGTGCAGGAAAGGAGATCTCCCTACCTTGGCAGACTAGTGGGAGTTCCTGCATTTCAAGGGGGTGGAAGTGTCAAGGGCCAACATTAGGACCCCAGACTTACCTTCACACAGCCAGGGGAATTACCAGACACCACCACGGACAAAAGCTGAGACCACCCATGCTATAGGGCAGTCCTAGGGGGAGAGGACACTTCCGGCAGCCAGACCACTCCTCCCCCACAACTCATGAAGGGAGCATTAGTGTGATCCTGAGGAAACTCTGAAAGACTGCACCTGGCCTTGAACTTGGCACATACCAGCAGGCACCAGCTCAACACAAGGTGAGCCACAGCATCATATAGCCTTCAGCTGACAAAACCAGAGGACACAGCACACAAAGCCACTAACCAGGGCTTCAGTTCCCAGCACAAGAAGCTTGTGAGAGAGGACCCTTTGGCCCCAGAGGCAAAGATACACTTTAAAAACCAGAAAAAAAGACAACCATCATGAAGAAACAATCCAGAAAAACAAAGAACTTTGATTCATTTTATGGAAACAGGGAAGATCAAAATACCAATTCAGAAGAGGACAGCATTGAAACTATACCCACATCTGAAACTTCAAAAGGGAATACAGAATGGTCTCAAACCCAAAAAGCATTCCTGGATGAGCTCAAGAAGGATTTTAAAAACAAAATTAGAGTGGTTAGAGAAAAAATGGGGAATAATTTCTCTGTTGAGAACAAATCTTTAAAAAGTAAAATTGGCAGAGCAGAGCCAAGATGGCAACTGGAAAGCAGTGACTTGCTTAAGCTCTCCCCATATCCCTCCAAACACCTGTAAATAATGGCTCTGAACAAATTCTAGAGCTGAAGAACACATGAAATAGCAGAGGGAAGCAGGTCTCCAGCCCAGGATGGCCTGGATGGTCACTGGGAAGGGTCTATCACATGGTGCTGGGAGTGGAGTGCAGCCCAGCATGGGCTGTACCAAAACAGACCAGACTGGGAATTGGCCTGAAGCAGGCCTTAGGGCCATGAACCGTTGAGCTGTGGCAGTTACCAGACTTTTTAATCCACAAAAGCCAGAGAGTATGGAGCAGGTCAGTGGGAAAACTGCTAGATTGGGTTAGAGAGTGGTCCAGCCCCAGCCCTGGGGGTGGCAGAGGTGGTGCAGTGGTAGAGGTCCAGTGTCAGTTGCTTCTCGGGATGCTGGCTCACACAGTGGGAGGAATCAAGTGGAAGACCAGAGCAGGACTACAGGGCTTGCTTTGCCCTGCTTGGATCTGGGTCACAATCCTGGTTAGTATTCTTGGGGGAGGAGGAGCAGTGCTGTGGCAGAGCTTGCAGTGACAGTGGAGTAGAAGTACCTCTGAAAGCAGAAGCACAGCCCCTAAAGCTTGGGACAAAACACTCTCTACTCTACAAGCAGTCATACCCTGACAAAAAGCTCAAAGGCCAAGTACTTGGCTGGGAACATGGCCAAGCAGCGAAAAAGGATGCAGACCCAGACTCAGACTCTAGACTCTCTTTTTGGTAACAAATAACATCAAAACATACAGCCAGAATTCAACAAAGTCAAAGAGCTTATATCAAAAGCCTCCAAGAAAAATATGAATTGGTCTGAGGCCATGGAAGAGCTCAAAAAGGATTTGGAAAAGCAAGTAAAAGAAGTAGAGGAAAAATTGGGAAGAGAAATGAGAGTGATGCAAGAGAACCATGAAAAAAGTCAATGACTTGCTAATGGCAACCCAAAAAAAAAAACACTGAAGAAAATAACACCTACAAAATAGACTAACAAAAATGACAAAAGAGCTCCAAAAAGCCAATGAGGAGAAGAATGCCTTTAAAGACAGAATTAACCAAATGAAAAAGGAGGTCCAAAAGACCACTGAAGAAAATACCACCATAAAAATTAAATTGGAGCAAGTAGAAGCTAGTGACTTTATGAGAAATCAAGACATTATAAAACAGAACCAAAGGAATGAAAAAATGGAAGACAATGTAAAATATCTCATTGGAAAAGTCACTGACCTGGAAAATAGATCCAGGAGAGATAATTTAAAAATTACTGGACTACCTGAAAGCCATGATCAAAAAAAGAGCCTAGATATCATCTTTCAAGAAATTATCAAGGAGAACTTCCCTGATATTCTAGAGCCACAGGGCAAAATAGAAATTGAAAGAATCCACCAATTGCCTCTTGAAAAAAAATCCTAAAAAGAAAACTCCTAGGAATATTGTCACCAAATTCCAGAGTTCTCAGGTCAAGGAGAAAATCCTGCAAGCAGCCAGAAAGAAACAATTTGAGTATTGTGGAAACCCAATCAGGATAACACAAGATCTAGTAGCTTCTACATTAAGGGATTGAAAGGCTTGGAATATGATGTATTGGAGGTCAAAGGAGCCTGGATTAAAAGCAAGAATCAACTACCCAGCAAAACTGAGTATAATGCTCCAAGGCAAAATATGGATTTCCAATAAAATACAGGACTTTCAAGCTTTCTCCATGAGGGGACCAGAGTTGGAGAGAAAATTTGACTTTCAAATACAGAAATGAAGAGAAACATGAAAAGGTAAAAAGAAAGAGAAATTATAAGGGACTTACTAAAATTGAACTGCTTTGTTTACATTCCTACATGGAAAGATGATGTGTGTAATTCATGAGACCTCAGTATTAGGATAGATGAAGGGAATGTACATACACACACAAACACACACACAGACGTATATATACACACATATATATGCATATATACAGAGGGCACAGGTGAGTTAAACATGAAGGGATGATATCTAAAACAATAAATCAAATTAAGTGATAAGAAAGTAATATGTTAAGAGAGGGAGAAAGGGAGAGATAGAATGGGGTAAATTATCTCACTTAAAAGTGGCAAGACAAAGCAGGTCTGTTGAAAGGGAAGAGGGGACAGGTGAAGGGGAATGAGTGAATCTTGTTCTCATTGGATTTGACTTAAGGAGGGAATAACATACACATTCAATTGGATATCTTACCCCACAGGAAAATAGGGGGAAGGGGATAAAAAGAGGGGATGACAGAAGGGAGGGCAGATATGGGGAAGAAGTAATCAAAAACAAACACTTTTGCCCCAAGAGGTCAAGAGTCCTATTTGAGAATTCAGCTCTTTAGTAAGCTGGTACCTGAAACTCAGTCGACACCAGGTCCAGGGATGACACATCAAAGTCGTGGACAGGTCCAGAGGTGACATCCAAACACATCAGAGGGTGACATTTAGCTTAAGTGATCAGGCATCGGCAGGTAGATGGTACTAAGCCTGCAAGAAACAAATCTCACAAACAAATTTAACAGAAAAAAATCCAAAAAGAAACAGAGCCTATCATAGCCTCATTCACAATAGAATACATGAGTCAAGGGTACAATTTGGAAATCATCTTCTCTTCAATAAACAACGGTTGCAGTATTATCCTTCCCATGTGCTATAATTGCAGCAGCCTTTGGAACATCATCCAGCTTCCGTTTTCCCCATACTTTAGCTCCCAAATTTATTCTATCAGTAGAACCAAACCCTTCCTTTCCTCTGCTAGTTATTTTGGAAGGAGGGTCAGTTTTCACAAGAGGTATTGTTTCACAAGGAATAATAATCAATTGAACTATTCTATCATTTTTACAAAACTGTTTAGGTCCACCCAAATTCTGGAATGTTACAATACTCTCCTTGATAACTAGAATCTATCACTCAATCCAATACATGTATTCCCTGAGCTGATAATCCTGATTTAAGTAATATTTGTCCAAAATGATTCTTAGGAATTCTTATACATATCCCAGTAGAGATTTTTCTTATTTGTTTTCTATCCAACCAAAAGTCCTCTAAACAATGTAAATCCTAACCAGCCGAACCAGGTAGTCCTGGATACAGTAGTGGGACATCTTCCCTCACAATTCAATACTCAATATTTTGGATCTTATGTGTTTGCTGTTTTCTAATGTGTAGATTTGGGGTCATCATTCTGGCTAGAGGTGAATGGTCTATTATTCAAATTACATAAAGCAGTGAACAAATCATCATTCCAATGTTGATACAAATTATTAGAACTTAACTTTATTAACTGTTCTTTCAATAATCCATTCATTCTTTCTATTAACCCAGATTCTTAAGGATAATATGGAATATTATATATCCACTCTATATTGTTTAATATACAGTATTTCTTCATCTCATTACCTTTGCAATGTGACCCATTGTCACTTTGAGCCTGCATTGGGGTTCCATAATATAGACTAATAAAGTCTAGAGTTTTACAGGTGTTTTTCTGGGTTGCATTCTTATAAGGACAAGGCACCAGTACACCTGTTAGTTGTCAATACAAATACATATGAATTTATATCCTTTACCTTGGGGTAGTGGTTCAATCTATTCCTTTTCCAATTTATCTTTTGAATATTTACATATTTTAATAAATCCCCACTGAGTTACAAGTAAGAAAGTTTGAATTCAAACCCAGCATCTGATACTTATTGCTTGTATGGCTTCAAGGAAATTACATCATGTCACAAGTTCCAGTATCTTCACCTATAAATTGAGGGACATGATCCATGAAGTTTTTTTTTCAGCTCTAAATCACAATAGTATGACTTTCAACA
Source organism: Trichosurus vulpecula (assembly GCF_011100635.1). Taxonomy (NCBI): domain Eukaryota; kingdom Metazoa; phylum Chordata; class Mammalia; order Diprotodontia; family Phalangeridae; genus Trichosurus; species Trichosurus vulpecula. The sequence goes on along the minus strand of NC_050578.1, from coordinate 127,092,179 downwards.
GCTCCCCCCATTTCTTCCTTATTTTCAATATAAATTTGAATTTTTTCAACTTCTCTACCTTAGGCTCTTCTGTTTAAACAAAATCCTCCCCTTTGGCTCTCCTTTTCTGATTGAATTGGCTCTTCTTTCATTTTTTTATTTTAAAAAAAATCTCTTTTCAACAATTTTAACTCTAACCTGAATATAGTGTAAGAGGCATTGATCAGAGGAATTATCTGGTCAATTTATGAAATTACAGGGTGGCGAGCCTTTGCAATTGCTGATTAAACACACCTTTCCTCATAGAGCAAATCTTCTTAAACCCAGAGTCAATTAACTCCATAATGATCAATCTATCTATTTCAAAGGATTTGTGAACATGGATGATAAAAACTGCATCTTTATTTTTGCTAACCTATTACTGCAATTTAGCATTTTTTTTAATCATGAAAAAAGGCAACAAACATTCTGAGAAGGGGTCCACAGACAATAAAAGGTATCCATGATACTAAAAAATTATGATGCCATAGGACATGACCACAGGCAACTTGTTAAGAGAACAAAAGATGTTTACTGATTGTCAGTGACTAAGTGTGCTCCAAACATAAATGCAGATGAAGTCATATAGTAAATGTTTTTCTTTGATATCATTGGTTGCTAAAGTTGTAGAGGCAATGTGCTACAATGGAATGTGTTCTGCATTTGCGGTCAAAAATCTTAGCTCAAATTCTGACTTTGCTGAATTTTACTAAATGACATTGGGCAAGCACCTTAACCTTTCTGGCCCTCATTTTCATTTGTTAAATGAGCACTTTGGATTACATGAGCTCGAAATTCTCTGCTAGCTCTAAACGGTTCAGTGAATGTTTTTGTCAGAATACAGAGAAATCCTTGTGAATTTGCTATTAATTTTAAAGCATTATAAACATATATGTGTACACACACACCATATATATATATATATATTTATAAATATACAAATATATATATATATAAATATACAAGACTACTATATATTCTAACTGTGATATATGATAATCAATAATCATTTAATTACAGGGGAGCTATACCTAGCCAACTATCTTGCCCACTATATTTCCAGTTCTGTACTAATGCCTTCTAGATGCACTGAATATAATTACCACATAATCTTCATGGACAGGTAATTACAGTACCAGAGCTCTGTTTCAAAGAAATCCCCCTCCTCATTTGCATGTTTGAGTCCAGAAAGCTGCCAAGAACTTTTTTCAACTTGTGCCCACACGGGAGATTAAACCTTCTTCTTAGCTGCCCGGGTGTGCAGGACCAGCAGCTCCATATTTGGTATTTGGCTAATAGCTCTATTACTTTTCCTGCTGAGTCCAAAGCCTTACCTCCCTCAATCTTTATGTTTGCCAACTGGAAAACTTTCAGTCATGTCAAGAGAACCCACTGAGCAGTTTGCTGAAGGAATGGACTCTCTCGTGCTGACAGCTACTCAATAGAGAAAAGAACCAGTGAGAGGTGCTGATACATATTAAGCTCACTGAGGAGAATATGCTTTGTATTTCAAAATGTCACTTTTACTAGGGTTCAGTAGGAGTGAGGAGCTATAATAAGGTGCTTTCTAGCAGGAACCACACTGTCATCCAATGTATAAATAATTGATTTGATCAACTAAAATTATTTTGTGTGATCCCAAATGACCTTTCAGTTGAATTCCCTTCTTGTTGGTTTTTTTGCTTCAAAGGCACTAGGGAGATTTTGGTAGGACGAAAAAGAAATCTACACATAGTCATTTTCTAAAATTAAAAATTAAAAAAAGAACTCATGTGATATTTCCCCTCTAGTGACTTAAAATGTAGAATATATATGTGTATATATGTGTGTGTGTATATATATATCTATATGAGACATGATTTCTACTGCATGTGGTACTCTTTCTCTGAAAACTCACTCCACTGATGGAAAGTGCCATAGATAGATAGGATGACCAACTCTTCTCTTGTGAAAAAATGTCCTATCTAGAGACTTGCTTGTATTTCCAAGGATAAGAAATTTTAAAAAGTAGCTTAACCTTTTCCATGAAAATCTATATTTTGGAATTACTTGAGGAGATAACTACAAAACAGAGCAATGTAGCCAAATAAGAATTCCATCAATCAAATGACAGAAACATTACTAGCTTTTGTTCCTTAATAAGTACTTTGGGGAGATAATTTTGACTTTACTGAATGGAAATCTGTAATGTCAGCACATACTCTTTTAGCTTTCTTGTTCCTCAAAGCTCCCTTGAATGTCTATAGAAGCTAGAAACATTTATATTTCCTTTTCTTCTATCTATTCAACACGATGTTATATTTTAAACCTAATTAGTAAATATCCCTAACTTACAATCTCAGATAATAGCATCAATAGCATTATTTATCTTCAATTTTTCAACTCTTTAGTAGAGTGAAAATTACAGCTTCTTTCCACCACTTTCAAACTTCCTGGTAATTAAAGGGGATAAAACACACAAGAAGTTCTTCCTCCTCTTGTTTTCACTGCTGTTCCCAAATTGAGACAGGTGCTTGTTCACACTAAAGTATTCGTGCCTTGAAGTGAAAGAAACTGAGAATTTATAGTGGATTTTTTTATAAAGCACTTCTAGGTTTTTTCAACAATGAATAAATTGTTTCTTAGCTTAATCTCTCATTCTAGATTTTAGTAATGCAATTGTATATAAAGGGCAGAACCTAAGGATAGAATAATGAAATAACTTGAATTGTTATTTGGTCAATGTTATTAATATTTATTCTATTTCATTATAATGTGGATAAATGGATCATTTGGTTACTGTATTGATATGTACGCACTTACATACAATCATATATTCATTGAAAAAATATTTCTTGAGTGACTCCTATGTGTCAGGCAATGCAATGAATGATAAGAGGAATTGGGGCCTCACCTATAGTGGCATAAATAGCAATGATGAGAAGTGTTCAAGGTATTGAACAAGTGTTCAAGTACTTAGTGATTTATAGAACAGGTGGAAGGAGGGAAGTGTTCACGATGATTAGATTACCAAGTCTCATGTCTATGTCACTTGGAATGCTAGCAAAAGCATCAGCAGAAATGGGGAAGTCAGGAACAAAAACTCGGTTGCATGATAAGATATAGAGCTCAGATTTAGTTGTATTTGAATTTGACATGCTACTGGGACATTGTAATGGCAAACAAAGTTGAACTATTTGTTGTTTTTTTTTCCTTTTGGAGTGTTTCTCAGCACTAAGGCAATCAAATTCCTTTGAGCCTTGCCTTTGTTTGAATCAAGACTCCTTGATTCAATCAAGAATCCTTGAGTGAAAACAGTATATATACTCTGAGGTTAGTATTTTACTTGGAGCAAAATGAGCACTTATTGGAAGACTGTTTATGTGATTTTGCCAGATGAGACTCTGGGTAGCCATTAAGGAGCCCCCCAAGTTCAAAAACCCAGAGGTTAGTACTTCTATTTCTGGTAAATATGTATGTATTGCTATGGACAGACAGAAACCCTGTCTGCTGATTTGTGTTATTTGCTCTGTGTACATGATTTCTGCCTGTAATTTCAGTTTGTATTTGCTCTGAAGTTGAGAGTGCTGACTTTTCCCCCTGAACTAAGTGAATGATATATGTATGTTTAATTAAAATGTGATTGTAAACCCCTTAAAGTTTCTTTCCTTTAGAAAAGCAGATCAAAGAGCCTGTGCTAGCAGCCATCTTGTGTGCTGGTGTTATTGGCTTTACACCTCCACAGCAGTTGCAAGCACCATTGTTGTTCCAAAATGGTGTAGTCAGCAGGATCTGCAAATTAAAAGGAAAGTATGGCATTTGGACTGGGATAGTAGTTAAATGTTTCCCAGTTGTTGGATTACTCTTTATATTTGTGGCAGCTATGGTTCTGCGGAGTCCCAGAAGCATCAGCAGCCTGAGGAATAACAGGCAAGTAGCAGTGATGGGAACAGTTTACCAGGTGCCTAGAGCAAGGCCCCTGGGAGACAACCTCTCCTTTCTCCTCCTTACCCCAATAACATTCAGGAGGAGACAGGCTGGAGCAGCAGCTGTGGGAGGAAAAGAAGCAGAGGCTAGGGGGAGGTGGGGCTGGCCAGAGCTAGGGCTCAAGTGAATTAGCCCAGCTCTGGACAGTGTTGGATGGGGTGAATGCCCTGAAAGGGTATTGTATTCAGAAGCCATACCAGAGTGGCAAAAGCTTGGAATGGAGCCATGGAGCAAGCAATAAGGGCTTCCTGCATCCATAGTCTGGCAGAGGCCAGGAGCAATTGGCTCCTGTGGGAGGAGGAGGAGGAACCTTGGAGCTCAGAATTCAGCCCTGGGGCAAGGTAAAACTTTGCAGCAAGGCACTATGTGTGCTTTTATGCTATGTCCCCCTGGGATAGTTTGGGACCCAGGGGGAGGGTGGAGTTGTCTATGGTGGGTGGGGGGAAGTGCTGTGGACCCCCAAGGACCTCATCCTGTGAGCTTTGTTGTTCAGATGCCTCTCAGGACTTGGATGTGGAGGCTGGAGAAGTGTGGGGAGGACACATCCCCAAGAATATTTTATTTGGACTTTTTTGCTTGTGTTGGGATGTTGCTCATTAAAGCATGCTTGAAACTGAGAGTGCCAGGAGGAAGGCTGCAATGGCAGTGTGGGGAGAAGGACACTTCCAAGAAGGACTTTACTTGGACACTCTGTATTGACTGAAGAGATTGTAATTTGTGACCTAGGGTGAATGGTATTTGTATTTTCTGCTACCCCTCAAGGATGATATGTTGTGTTAGGGAGGACCCTGGCCTGAGGTGCCCTGCTTGTGTAAACAAGTATTTTGGGGAATGCTACTGAATGATGCTTTGCTTAAGGATGTTACTATGAACATTATGGTTTAGTTTATTGAACAATGATATATGCTGTATGGCTATTCTGAGAAATGCCATAAGGTATACTGAATGATATGTTTTATTTAAGACTATGTGGCCACCTTACTAATAAGTTATTATGTGATAGGATTGCAAAGTGTAGTGCTTCTATTTGTTGCAGGATCCATAGCCATTTAGATTGTAAGGTCAAGGATTCTGGAGGGGTAGATTGTAATGGCAAGCAAAATAGGACTTTTTGATATTTTTTTTATTTGTTATTTTTTTATTTTGGAGTGCTTCTCAGCACTAAGGCAATCAAGTGCATTTGATTGAGTCTTGCCTTTGTTTGAATAAAGAGTCTTTGATTGAATCAAGAGTACTTGACTGGAAACAGTATATATACTCTGAGGTTAGCATTTTGCTTTGGGGCTCACTCATTAGTAGACTGTTCATGTGATTTTGACTCTGGGTAGCCGTTAAGGAGCCCCTCCAACTTTGAAAACCCAGATGTTGGTGCTTCTTTCTCTGGTAACTCTGTACGTACTGCTATGGACAGACAGTTTGAAGCCCTGTCTGCTGATTTGCGTTATTTGCTCTGTTTATACGATTTCTGCTTGTAATTTCTGTTTGTATGTGGTCTGAAGTTGAGGGTGCTGACTTTCCCCCTGAACTAAGTAAATGATACATGTATTTTTAATTAAAGTGAGATTGTAAACCTCTTCAAGTTTCTTTCCTTTAGAAAAGCAGATCAAAGAACCTGTGCTAGTAGCCATCCTGGGTGCTGGTGTTATTAGCCTTACATCTCCACAGCAGCTGCAAGCAGCATTGTTGTTACAGACGTCCAGCTATAGATCAACAGAAAGCAAGTGGAAATATTGATTTCTGGACTACAGATATCTATTTAGAAGGCATCCAAATAATAATAATAATAGCTGAAAATGTTGTAGACATCACCAAGGAAAAAGAATACAGGGGAAAATACCTGAAAATAAAATCTTGAAAAAAAGAAAACAACTAACATTTGTTTGGGAGAAATACAAGGAGTCAATGAAGGACAGAGAAAGGGGGTATTTAAAGGTGAGAAGAGAACAGTGAAGGTGCCAGGGGTCAACAGTTAAATGTAGCAATGGGGCAGAGGAAGGCAGTCAAGCCTTATTGCTTAGGTTGAAGACTAAGAAAAGACCACTGGTTTTAGTCAGAGAAGAAGCTGAAATTTACCAATTTGAGGGGTGAATAAATAGTGAAGAAACAGAGGCATTGAATACAGAATATGATCGCTAGAAGTTTTACAGCAAAGATGGCAAAAGGTGTAAGATGGAAGTTTGAGAGTATAGGCTCTTTAAGGTATAGACATGAAGGGAAAAGTTTTTGGTGATTACTGTTGCTTGTTTTGCATGTAAGATAAACTTAAGCTTGGTTAGAAATAGAGAGTAAGGAACCAACAAAGAAAACATATCTTAAGATATGTAGATGAGAATGAATGATTTTGGGGAATTAGGTCCAGGAGTTGTCAAGAGATAATAAAATCAATAATTAAAATAGAGAGGGTTACTTGAGAATAGAGAAGAGACAGAATGGAACAAAACCACAGTTTCAATTTTCTTAAAAGTTGAGTAGTTTGTTCTTCCGTGATTCATTTATTTGTCCACTGATTCATTCATTTACTCGTTTGCTCATCAAACATTTGTTGAGTATCTCCTTTGTACAAAACAGTGTAATGTACAATGAATGAGAAAAGTGAAATAGGATATGGTAATTGGCTCCAAGAAGCTGACACTCAATTGGGTAAAATGACACATGTATGCTAACTTTGCTACTTTATCTGTGATCTCACCAATATAGGTACATACTAAAAAAGTACAAGTTGCATTCCTTCCATCCATACTTCATCTCATGTGACTAGTGTCTATGTCCTATGCATCCTCTAGTGGTGATACATTCAACTCATTGGCGGTCTATTTTTAAATCTCTTCACACTTTATCGAGCAATGGAGAGTATGGGCTATCCATCCATTATTCTCCATTCTAAGTAGATGACAAATCCACATCTATTTTTCCCCCAAAATAAATGTTTTGGTACTATCTTTTGACATTGTTTCTGGAGTCTGCATCTTCAATGGCAATATGCTGCCACCTATTTATTCACATGATGAGGCTACCTATTGCCTTCCTAATGATTTACAACTTTAGTTTCCCTAGAGATAGTGGTACTCCATGATTTATAGTCACAGAGAATCACCATTAAAGATATTGGCAGTAAAAAGATGGAACTTTGGGACCATTTGAAGAACTACACAATTTCCAAAGTGAAATCCAGATATTTTTTTTCCTCCTACTCAATTTTGGTCCCATTTCATTGCATATTTTCAGTGTTTGTCAAAACTATTTTTGGGCTGTCCATCTAATTTCCATTTAATTATATATCTGTAACAGAGGCTGAGGATAAGGGTGAGCAAGGGATTACTCAGAATTTTTTTAATATATGAAAGTGAAAATTAGAATGAGCTGGCCACATTTCCCTGAGGGGGCCATGTTACATATTATAATCTTTTTTACCTGACTCCAAACCCAAAATATTTTCCTCTATGTTACAATAACTCCCTACGTAGCATTACCTCCTTCACAGGATTGCTATTTCTGTAAAAGAAAGTGTCTTCTTATTGTTAAGTATCATATGAATGCATATTATTATTTATTTTTCTCCTATCTTATGCCTCCTTTCTGTCCTTTGTTTGTGTCCATGATTTTTTCTTATTGGGAAAATTAAAATCTACGTCATCATATGGAATATTTTTTTCACAGCCTCCACTAGCCATTCTTAAGGAAAGTTATTTCTGTTCTTGACCCACCTTCTACTCTTGCTCAACATCCCTCCTTCCAACCTTTGCTGGAACTTTTTCTGTTCCATTCTTATACCACCATAAAAATTCCTAGAGGCTCTCTGCATATTATACCAGACATGGGAAATTAGTATGCCTAAACAAAAGACTTTGTTCCAACCCACCCTCCATATCTAAAACTCATACTTCTACCTTCAACATCTGTCACATAGCCTTAGCAGAAATAGGATGAAACATTAGCCCTCTTCACAAAGGGCTAGCTGAAAAAGGTATCACCAAGTCCAAGTGAAGGCTTTAAGCAGGATTCTCAGTGACCACAGGACCCTCATGAAATTAGTTACCCTCCCTGGTAGTATGCTTTTCTTATTGCTCTTACCCCACTTGCTCCCACTTCCTGAAATTCTAATGTTAGACCTTAAACAATTCACTAGTATGAGTAAAAGTCCATGGAAAAAATTCTTATTGTTTTATAATTAAACCCCTTTAAAAGTCACATTATTTAACATGAGACTTTTTAAAAATAGGTCACCATCTTTAGTACAAAAGGCAATACAGATAAATTAAGCATTGTTCACTTAGTCAACATTGACCTGTTTCTACTATAATGTATTTTGGTAAGCACACATCTGTTGTTTATCATAGAAGACTAAAAGAAAGTTATAATTAGAAATCTGCCAATAATTTATGTTCTCCTTAATCACCTGCTTTATATGGGGTTCTATCATCATGTGACATGATATTGTTTGTTGAATAAAAATACAGTCTAGGGCCCAGAGCGCAAGTTTGGCTTGCCTCTTTTGCACAATATTTATTTTCAATAAATACTTTTAATTCATGTTGGCATTTATCTGGCAATTGGCGACTATTATTTTGTGACAGTGTTCTATCACAATAACACAAATCAACCACCTTAGTCAAGTGAAAACTTGGCTGATTATTCTCATTATTTCCCACAATAATACGGTGACAATAGCTCAATGGTGATCTTGTTCCCACCTTTCACCACTCAATAACCTAATATTGCCACAGGAAAAAAATAGACTGATGATTATTTCATCATGAAGAAAAGTGGTATATGCAAGGAATTTAGAAACATCAAGATGGGTGTGTGTGTGTGTGTGTGTGTGTGTGTGTGTGTGTGTGTATGTGTGTGCGTGCGCGCATGCATGTGTGTGTGTTTGATTGGACCTAACTGAACTTGAGATATTGAGATCACCTAGTAACGAGCTCCCTCTACCAGTATAGATCAGCACCTTCAAAGGAACTTAGAATTAGTTGCAGAAAATTGCCTAGAACACTCAGAAGTTAAGCAATATTCTCATCCAATAAGCATGTGACAGAGTTGGAAGTTGAACTCTAAGTTCTCCTGAATCAAGGTCAGCCCTCTGTCCATTACGCCATGCTGCCTTCCAGTGTAGGATTTCCAATGTTATCCTGAATCTATATCATGCCACAATCTATAGGGAACTATATCAAATCTATATCAAATGCAAATTTTCAAAAGGAAATTTACAGGGTTAAGAAGAGCCAAGAGACTAGGTCAGTCTGCAAATGGTGGGGTCTATAACTATGAATAAAAGTTATAAAAAGCTTGCAGAGGCAGCAGAAAGACACCAAGATGCTGCCTCAGGTTTATGGATAGTCTGCTTATCTTCTATGGAGAAGATGCTAAAATGGAGGTCATCCCCCTCTCTGGGGAAGAAAAAGTACTATTTTATAGGTCAGCTTCTAAAACAGAACAGATATAACAAATTCATAATTTATTGTTATCACACACAATTAAAAGTGGATTTTGATATAAAATCCACATTTTTTCAAACTGGAATTGAAGGTTCTCAACAATCTGGTTTCAACCCTTCTTTTTTACTATTGACTATACTCTGAATTAAATTTGCCATCTCCTTCCACCAGGCATTTATACAGCTCAACTCTAGCAACTTGAATATACTCCATACTCATCTCTTCTAGTGTCTTCCTTCAAGGCCCAGACTAGGAAGTATCTCCTCCAAGAAACCTTCCCTGATTCCCTCAGCTAAAAGCTTTCCCAATCCCCTCATTATACTCTAACTTGATTTGCATGTTTTTTCCTTATGTGACATTCTCTCTACTAGAATATAAGCTCTACTAATGCAGAAAGGGTATACTTTTATGCTATCAAAGTCTGTCTTTTGGATGGAAAGTATTTGATAAGTTTGTGAAGTATTGAATTCAGCATACATGAGATTCTTCATATATCATCCCATAGGAAGACTGATTGCTTTGATTTTGAAAGGAATATCACTCTTACAGCCCCTAAAGCCAGCTGAGGTCTATCATTAGGTAAATAGGACTGAAACGCAAATGATTTTTTAAAACTATGTATTTACATAGATATGAATTCAAGTCCTAGAACTGTTGAGATAGCTAGCTGAATGATATAAGAATGCTATCTATCTATCTGTCTGCCTGTCCATCTGTCTGCCTGTATATCTATCAGAGGACATTTACTGAACAACAAGGCAATCACCAAGACTGGATTTCGCCAGATTATATAGTTGCTTTTATTAAATGTTCTCGATTTCCTCTAAATCTTTATTGCATTTAGGCATTATTGGTGAATACTTTTCCTCATTAGTGCTAGAGAAAAACAAAAAAGAAACTCCTACATGATTAAAATCTAGAGATATTTACAGGGGAATTAGGATTGCACCCTCTTGTCTCTTTTCTTCTTAAAGTAAGCTAATGGAGTTGGGAGTAGGGTGAAAGAAAGCAACCAGCAAGACTTAAGTTTTAAAACATAAAGAAAACTCATTCAAACTGTCTGACTTAAAGAAGAGAATCAGTAGAATCCAATCTCTGAAAGGACATCATCATTCAGACAAGATTGTTGGGATAGATTCCCAATTACAATTCCTGCCATCTACCTCCTAGCTCTTATCTTTCAACTTGCCATCTCAGTGCTTTGCCATCCATTCAGCACCAGAGATAGGGCCCTGAATGCTCTATGAAGATATATGAAACATTTCCATTCTTTAGATCTGGAGCACTGAGCATTAAGTGGAAAACACTATACTTCCTAAATAGATTTGAGTCTGATTTTTCTGTAGTTTTTAGGCCCTTTCAACACGAAGTGTTCAGGTCTCATGGAAGATTTTTTTTGCTATATTACAAAAGACTTTTGCCCTCTGATTGCCAGAATGATCCATTAGAGTATAATGCAGACCAGCCTCATGTACCATTCCCCTTACATGAGACCCATTAATGATATTGTATGACTATGGATAGCACAGCCTGAGTGCCGACAAATGAAAACAATTTCTATGCTGCTTCACTGAACAGATAGAAAGAGCTATTTTTCATCCAATATCTATTGGAAAGGGAATAATAGAATGATACAATAAGAATATCAAAATGACTTAAATTAGGAAGATTTTAGATGTGGTACTTTGTTCTTGGCTGGGTGTGAGGCCAAAGGGCTAGATAATGCATCCTTAGGTGACAGAGAATGGGGGAATTTAGTATTTGGTTTCTCTACTACTTAGAATCACAGACTCATAGAATATTTAATGCTGTAAGGGGCCTTAGAGATCACCTAATTCAAAACTTTCAGGGTTTGTATAATTTGACTGAAGCCTAGAAAGGCTAAGTGATTTGTCCAACACCTTATAGCTTAGATAAAAATATGGATTTCCTGATCCTAAATACAATACTCTTTCTTGTATACCATAATACCTCTCAAAGTTCTTGCATGTCCACATAACTGTATAATTTTAGACTTATAAGAGATGTCAGTCCTACTCATATCTGAACATGAATGCCATCAACAACATGCTGAAAAAGTTATCACCCAGAGTTTTTTAAAGATCTCCATTAAGAAAGAACCTACTGGGGGCGGAGCCAAGATGGCGGCAGGTAAGCACGGACTAGAGTGAGCTCCGTACCTGAGTCCCTCCAAAAACCTATAAAAATGGCTCTGAACCAATTCTAGAATGGCAGAACCCACAGAACACCAGAGGGAAGCAGGGCTCCAGCCCAGGACAGCCTGGATGGTCTCTGGGTGAGGTCTATTCCACACGGAGCTGGGAGCTGGGAGCTGGGAACGGAGTGGAGCAGAGCCCAGCCTGAGCGACGTGGACGATCCAGACCAGAAGCCGGGCAGAGGAGGCCCTAGCACCCTGAATATGTGAGCTGCGGCAGTTACCAGACCCCTTGACCCACAAACACCAAAGACTGCAGAGAAGGTTAGTGGGAAAAGATGCGGGAGTGGAAGGAGTTCGCGGTTCGGCTTCCAGCCCCGGGGGCAGCGGAGGTGGGGCAGCTACAGCTGTTGTTACTTCTGGCTCCAGGCCCACCTGGTGGGAGGAATTAAGTGGTGGATCAGAGCAGGAGTGCAACAGCCTGCTGAAGATCTAAGCCCAGTCTGGACTGGGGGTCCTTGGGGAAGGAGGAGTGCGGCTCTGACAGAGCTGGCACCTCCCCCCCAAACATAGAACATAGAACTCGTTTGTCTACAAGCAGTCATACCCCACTGAAAAACTCAAGGGTCAAGTTAGTTGGTTGGGAATATGGCCAGGACGCGAAAACGCGCCCAGATTCAGTCTCAGACTTTGGATTCTTTCTTTGGTGACAAAGAAGACCAAAACATACAGCCTAAAGAAGACAACAAAGTCATAGAGCCTACAATCAAAGCCTCCAAGAAAAACATGAACTGGCCCCAGGGCATAGAAGAACTCAAAAAGGATTTGGAAAAGCAAGTTAGAGAAGTAGAGGAAAAATTGGGAAGAGAAATGAGAAGGATGCGAGAAAACCATGAAAAACAAGTCAATGACTTGCTAAAGGAGACCCAAAAAAATACTGCAAAATACACCGAAGAAAACAACACCTTAAAAAACAGACTAACTCAAATGGCAAAAGAGCTCCAAAAAGCCAATGAGGAGAAGAATGCCTTGAAAGGCAGAATTAGCCAAATGGAAAAGGAGGTCCAAAAGACCACTGAAGAAAATACTACTTTAAAAATTAGATTGGAGCAAGTGGAAGCTAGTGACTTTATGAGAAATCAGGATATTATAAAACAGAACCAGAGGAATGAAAAAATGGAAGACAATGTGAAATATCTCCTTGGAAAAACCACTGACCTGGAAAATAGATCCAGGAGAGAGAATTTAAAAATTATTGGACTACATGAAAGCCATGACCAAAAAAAGAGCCTAGATACCATCTTTCAGGAAATTATCAAGGAGAACTGCCCTGATATTCTAGAGCCACAGGGCGAAATAGAAATTGAAAGAATCCATCGATCGCCTCCTCAAGTAGATCCCAAAAAGAAATCTCCTAGGAATATTGTTGCCAAATTCCAGAGCTCCCAGATCAAGGAGAAAATACTGCAAGCAGCCAGAAAGAAACAATTTGAGTATTGTGGAAACCCAATCAGAATAACCCAAGATCTGGCAGCTTCTACATTAAGAGATCAAAGGGCTTGGAATGCGATATTCCGGAGGTCAATGGAGCTAGGATTAAAACCTAGAATCACCTACCCAGCAAAACTGAGTATCATGTTCCAAGGCAAAATATGGATTTTTAATAAAATAGAGGACTTTCAAGCTTTCTCAGTGAAAAGAGCAGAACTGAATAGAAAATTTGACTTTCAAACACAAGAATCAAGAGAAGCATGAAAAGGTAATCAAGAAACGGAAATTGCAAGGGACTTACTAAAGTTGAACTGTTTTGTTTACATTCCTACATGGAAAGATGATGAGTATGATTCATGAGACCTCAGTATTAGGGTAGTTGAAGGGAGTATGCATATATATATATATGTATTAATATATATATATATGTTTATGTATATATATAAGTGAATGTGTATGTATGTATATATCTATGTGTATATGTATGTATGTGTATGTATGTGTATATATATGTATATGTGTTTATATATATATATATATATATATATATGTAAAAGAGAGAGAGCAGACACAGGGTGAGTTGAAGATGAAGGGAAGATATCTAAAAGAAATTAAGGGATGAGAAAGTAACATACTGAGAGAGGGAGATAGGGAGAGATAGAATGGGGTGGATTATCTCGCATAAAGGTGGCAAGAGGAAGCAGTTCTATGGGAGGAGGGGAGAGGGCAGGTGAGGGGGGAATGAGTGAACCTTGCTCTCATCAGATTTGGCCTGAGGGGGAATACCATACATACTCAGTTGGGTATCTTACCCCACAGGAAAGAAGAGGGAGGAAGATAAAAAAAAAAATAAAAGGCGGGGGGATGATGGAGGGGAGGGCAGATGGGGGTGGAGGTAATCAAAACAAACACTTTGGATAGGGGACAGGGTCAAGGGAGAAAATTCAATAAAGCGGGATGGGTTGGGAAGGAGCAAAATGTAGTTAGCCTTTCACAACATGAGTATTGTGGAAGGGTTATACATAATAATACATGTGTGGCCTAGGTTGAATTGCTCGACTTCTTAGGGAGGGTGGGTGGGAAGGGAAGAGGGAAGAGAATTTGGAACTCAAAGTTTTAAAATCAGATGTTCAAAAACAAAAAAAGTTTTTGTATGCAACTAAAAAATAAGATACACAGGCAATGGGGCGTAGAAATTTATCTTGCCCTACAAGAAAGGAAGGGAAAAGGGGATGAGAGGGGAGGGGGGTGATAGAGGGGAGGGCTGACTGGGGAACAGGGCAACCAGAATATAAGCCATCTTGGAGTGGGGGGGAGGGTAGAAATGGGGAGAAAATTTGTAATTCAAAATGTTGTGAAAATCAATGCTGAAAACCAAATATGTTAAATAAATAAATTGCATTTAAAAAAAAAAGAAAGAACCTACTACTTTATGAGAAATCAAGATATTATTAAACAGAACCAAAGGAAGTGGAAGATAATGTGAAATATCTCATTGGAAAAACCACTGACCTGGAAAATAGATCCAGGAGAGATAATTTAAAAATTATTGGACTACCTGAAAGCCATGATCAAAAAAAGAGCCTAGATATCCTCTTTCAAGAAATTATCAAGGAGAACTTCCCTGATATTCTAGAGCCACAGGGCAAAATAGAAATTGAAAGAATCCACAGATTGCCTCCTCAAATAGATCCCAAAAAGAAATCTCCTAGGAATATTGTCCCCAAATTCCAGAGTTCCGAGATCAAGGAGAAAATACTGCAAGCAGCCAGAAAGAAACAATTTGAGTATTGTGGAAACACAATCAGAATAACCTAAGATCTAGCAGCTTCTACATTAATAGATCAAAGGACTTGGAATATGATATTCCAGAGGTCAAAGGAGGTAGGCTTAAAACAAAGAATCACCTACCCTGCAATACTGAGTATCATGCTCCAAGGCAAAATATGGATTTTTAATAAAATAGAGGACTTTCAAGCTTTCTCAGTGAAAAGACCAGAATTGAATAGAAAATTTGACTTTCAAACCCAAGAATCAAGAGAAGCATGAAAAGGTACTCAAGAAAAAGAACAAGAAAAAGAACTTGCAAGGGACTTACTAAAGTTGAACTGTCTTGTTTACATTCCTACATAGAAAGATGGTGTGTATGATTCATGAGACCTCAGTATTAGGGGAGAGAGAAAGAGAAAGAGAGAGAGAGAGAGAGAGCGCACAGGATGAGTTGAATATGAAGGGATGATATCTAAAAGAACTAAAATCAAATTAAGGGATGAGAGAGGAATATATTGAGAGAGGGAGAAAGGGAGAGATAGAATGGGGTAAATTATCTTGCATAAAAGTGGCAAGAAAAAGCAGTTCTGTAGGAAGGGAAGAGGAGGCAGGTGAGGGGGAGTGAATGAATCTTGCTCTCATCAGATTTGACCTGAGGAGGAAATACCATACATATTCACTTGGGCATGTTCCCCCACAGGAAAGAAGGAAGAAGAAGATAAAAAAGGGGTGATGAGAGAAGGGAGGGCAGATGGGGGAGGAGGTAATCAAAAACAAACACTTTCGAAAAGGGACAGGGTCAAGGGAGAAAATTGGATAAAGGGGGATAGGTTAGGAAGGAGCAAAATATAGTTAGTCTTTCACAACATGAGTATTGTGGAAGGGTTTTACATAATGATACTCATGTTGCCTATGTTGAATTGCTTGACTTCTTAGGGAGGGTAGGTGGGAAGGGAAGAGGGGAGAGAATTTGGAACTCATCGTTTTAAAAACAGATGTTCAAAAAACAACAACAAAAAAGTTTTTGCATGCAACGAGAAAATAAGATACACAGGCAATGGGGTGTAGACATTTATCTTGCCCTACAAGAAAGGAAGGGAAAAGGGGATGGGAGCAGAGTGGGGTGACAGAAGGGAGGACTGACTGGGGAATGGGGCAACCAGAATATACTCCATCTTGGAGTGGGGGGGAGGGTAGAATTGGGGAGAAAATTTGTAATTCAAACTCTTGTGAAAATCAATGCTGAAAACTATATATATTAAATAAAATTTTAAAAAATCTAAAAAAAAAAGAAAGAATGTACTGTCTCTTAAGGCAGCCCTGTGTACTTTTGAATAGCTCTAATTGTCATGAAGTGTTTCTTTTTGTTTTATTTTATTCTGTTCTACACTTAAGAAATAAAACAAGCATTTCCATAAATCAGGGCTGTCCAACCTTAGGTTATCTTAGGGCTGCATTAAAATAAAATAATTATTCGAGGGCCACACCTAGAAAAAAAAATATAGTACACTAATAGAAAGTGGATAATGTGAGTCATCTATAGGACAGGCAAAGGCATGAAAGCAAACACAAAACAATAAAGCGACAACACAACTGTATAAAGGTAGGTGCATACTGACTAGTCTGCATCGTACAGATGAAACGCATCCCATAGATCAATTGAAAATTCTGTACTCTATGTTCCATCCGTAACACTGCTTAAAAACACCAGAAAGTTAACATCAATGAGATTATTTATTAGTGATGAAATTTTAAAAATCTAATATGCATTCTATGCAAATTATTATTTTATTTTTTCACTCATGAAAATTACAATCCACAGAGAGGCTGCATAAAATTGCACTGCGTGCCACATGTGGCCCACAGGCTGTATTTTGGACAGCCCTGCCATAAATAGGAGAATAGAAAAAAAAAGAAAATTGCACATAAAACTGCAAATCTATTATGTACAACTTGCTATTCCTACACACACACACACACACACACACACACATATATATACATATAGGTATATATGTATGTGTTTTTATATATATATATATATATATGTTTATATGTATATGCTATTTTTTTTCCTTTTTTCTCTCTTTTCCCTATAGATGGCTACCTTTAAACACAAATATATTCATTTACATGCATACAAACATACATACATAGATACATACACAAATATATGTAAAATCATCCTATACATACCTCTATTTATCGGTCCTTTCTCTAGATACAGATGGGTTCTTTCTTCATAGGTCCTTTAAGTATGACTCAGTCACCCAAAGTTCTTCAAAGAATATTGGTGTTACTATATACAGTGTTCTCTTGGTTCTGCTCATTTTGCTCTTCAATAATTCATGCAAGTCTCATCATGTTTTTTCCGAGATCATCAAGCTCAACATTTCTTATAGCACAGTAGTATTGCATCACAATCATATACCATGACTTGGTCAGTCATTTCCCAATTGATGGGCATCCCCACAATTTCCACTTCTTTGCCTTTTCCCCTAATCATCTTTACAAACAGACTTAGTAGTACTATTTCTGGGTCAAAAGGTATAGGCACTTTCACAATTCTTTAGGCGAAATTCTCGTTTCTCTTCAAAACGGTGGTATCAGTTCACAGTTCCACCAACAGTGAATAAGTGTCCTGATTTTTCCACATCCCTCAAACATTTGTTGTTTCCCTCTTCAATAACTTTAGCCAGTTTGATAGGTTTGAAATGATATCTCAAGGTTGTTTGAAGTATTTCTTTAGATTAATCTAGGAGGAAATTAATCTAATGGAATAAATTTCAGGTGGAATAATGAAAAATAATTTGAAGGAAAGGGACCTAGGAGGACCAGATCTCAAAATATATTACAAATTAATAATTATTAAAATGATTTTTTACTCTTCAAGAAATAGAGAAGTTCATCAGTGTAACTGATTATGCAGTTCCACACACTCTGTAACCTAGTGCTTGATTAACCAAAATACCCCAGACACTGGGGTAATAACTCACTATTTGACAAAAACTACTGAGAAAACTGGAAAGAATGTATGGCAGAACCTAGTTAGAGATCAACATCTCACAATGCAAACCAAGATAAACAAACAAACAAATGTGTGTGTGTGTGTGTGTGTGTGTGTGTGCATGCATGGGTGTGTATACACACACATATGACATATATATATACATGTACATGTATACACGTGTACATAGTTAGACATAAAGGGATATATCACATAATTTAAAAAGTAAGGAAGAAATTGACATATTTGAAAGGAATAGTTCATGACCAAAAAAGAGAAACAGAAGATCACAAAATATAAAATAGACAATTAAATTAAATGAATTTAAAAGATTTTCCCAAAACAAAACCAAAGAAGCAGAAATTGAAAGGAAAATAGACAAATTTGGGGAAAAATTATTTGCAAAAGTAATTCCTAATTTTGATTAATGTCAAATTTCTATACATGTAAGGGATTGACTAAAATGTATAAAAATAAAAGTTGTCATTTAATTGATTAATGGTCAGATAGCATGAACAAAGAGACTTTTAAGAAAGAAATCTAATCTAGCAAAAGCTATATAACACAATGCTACAAACCCATAATATTTAGAGAAATGAAAATTAAGGGAACTTTCACATCTATAAGATTAGAAAATGACAAATGTTGAAGAGACTTAAAGACAACAAGCACACTAATATACTGTTAATAGAGTTTTGAATTGGTGTAGCCATTTCTGAAAAAAAAAAGATTTGAAATTATGTGCAAAATTGATCAAACTGTATAGACCTTTTGACCCAGAGATCTAACCATGAGATCCATAACTAGAAAAGACAAAGGAAATAGGGATAGGGAAAAAAACCAGACACACATTTAGAAAATATTTATGGAAGCTTTTTTGATTGGCAAAGAACTAAAAGGTGAAGGGATAAGTGCCCATCAATGGAGGCATGGCAGAAATGTTTTAAAATGTAGCACCATTTTTCAGTAATAAATCAAGTTTACAATTTCAGAGAAATTTGGGAAGATTATATAAACTGATATAGTGTAAAGTGAGAAGAATCAAAAGAACAATTTATAGGATAACAACATGGTAAAGAAAAGCATCTGAAAACCTTCAAAATTCTGATTAATGCAATGACCAACCATGATTCCAAAGGACACATGATGAATAGAAATGCTACCCTCCAGCAGAGTATTCACATTCTGTATGTATGTATGTATGCATGCATGTATGTATGTATAGCATAATACATGTGTGTATATGTATACATATTTGCATATTTGCATGTATCTATATCTATACCTATATATCAATATCTGTCATCTCTGCAGTAGTTGTTGTTTGCTTGGTATGTCCAACACCAGGGGATAGCTTTCACTGATGGTGAGCTATGATCAAAATGAATAGGACTCTAGAAATTGATTCTTTTTTAATAGTATTTTTCCCAATGACATGTCAAGAACATTTTTATTATTTGTTTTTACAAGATTATGAGTTCCAAGTTTTTTTTCCATCCCCCCTCTCTCCCTGTCCCTCTTCTGAAAATAGAAAATTTGATATGCTATCATGTACAAATATTTCTATATTCATCACAGTTGTGAAAGGAGAAAGATCAAAAGGAAAAGAAATAAGAAACATGAAAAAGAATAAAGTGAAAAAATGCTTCAATCTGCATTCAGAGTCCACCAGCTCTTTATCTGGATATGAATGGCATTTTCCTTGGTAAGTCCTTTGTACTTGTCTTGGATCATTGCATTGTTGAGTAGAGCTAAGTCATTTATCATTTATCATAACACAATGTTGCTGATACTGTGCACAATGTTCTCCTGGTTCCACTCATTTCACTTTGCATCAGTTTGTACAAGTCTTTCCAGGTTTCTCTGAAATCTGCCTACTCATAATTTCCCATTGCACAATAATGTTCCACCACATTCATATACTACAACCCATTCGGCCATTCCCGAATTGATTGGAACCACTTCAATTTCCAATATTTTGCCACCACGAAAAGGATTGCAATAAATATTTTTGCACATGTAGATCTTTTTCCTTTTTTATCATTTCTTTGGGATACAGAGGTAGTAGTGGTATTGTTGGATCTAACGGTAGGCTCAGTTTGGTTGCCCTTTGGAAATAGTTCCAAATTGCTCTCCAGAATGGTTGGATCAGTTCACAACTCCACCAACAGTGAATTAGTGTTCCAATTTTACCATGTCCTCTATAGAACTTATCATTTCCTTTTCTGTCATAGTAACCAATCTGATAGTTGTGAGGTGGCACCTGAGAGATGTTTTAATTTTCATTTCCCTAATCAAAAGTGATTTGCAGGTCTTCTTCATATGCCTAAATATAGCTGTGATTTATCTGAAAACTGCCTTGTCATATCCTTTAAATATTTAAGAGTTGGGGGATGGATTGTATTTTTATAAATTTGACTCAGTTTTCTCAATATTCCTGAAATGAGGACTTTATCATGGACACTTGCTTAAAAGATTGTTTTCCAGCTTTCTGTTTTCTTCTAATTTTGGTTGCTTTGGTTTTGTTTGTACAAAAGCTTTTTATTTTAATATAATCAAAATTATGTATTTTACGTTTAGCAATGCTCTCTTATCTCTTGTTTGGTCATGAATTCTTCTTTTCCCCATAGACCTGACAGGTAGACTATTCCTTGCTTTTCTACTTTACTTATGGTGTTACCCTTTATGACTAAATCATTCACCTATTTTGACCTTATTTTCATATAGGGTGTGAGATGTTAGTATATACCTAGTTTCTGTCCTATCGTTTCACAGTTTTCCCAGACGTTTTGGTCAAATAGTGAGTTCTTATACCGAAGGCTGGGGTTTTGGGGATTATCAAACACTGTGTTACTATGGCCATTGACTACTGTGTCTTGCAAATGCTATATATTTCCACTGATCCAGCACTCTATTTCTTAGCCAGTAGAAGATAGTTTTGACAGTTACTGCTTTATAATATAGTTTGAAATCTTGTATTGGTAGGCTACCTTCCTTTGTATTTTTTTTTCATTAATTCCCTTGATATTTTTGACCTGTTGTTCTTCCAGATAAATATTGTTGTTATTTTTTCCAGGTAAACCAAGTAACTTTTGGTTTGACTGGTATGGTGCTGAATAAGTAAATTTATTAGGGCACAGTTGCCATTTATATTATAATGGCTTCACCTACCCATGAGCAATTGATATTTTGAAGATTGTTTAGATCTGAATTTATTTGTGTGAAAAGTGTTTTGTAATTGTGTTCATATAGTTCCTGGGTTTTTCTTGGTAGGTATAGTCCTCAAAATTTTATATTGTCTACAGTTGTTTTGAATGGAATTTCTCTTTCAATTTCTTGCAGCTGAGCTTTGTTGGTCATATAGAGAAATGCTGATGAACAACATGGGTTTATCTTGTATCCTACAACTTTGCTAAAGCTTTAACTTATTTCGAGTACTTATTTAGTTAATTCTCTAAGGTTCTCTAAATATACCATCATATCTTCTGTAAAGAGTGATAATTTTGTTTCTTTATTGTTTATTCTAATTCCTATGATTCTTTTTTTCTCTCATTGATAAATCTAACATTTCTAATACAAACATGAATAATAATGTTGATAGTGGACATCCTTGTTTCACCTCTGATCTCCTTGGAAAGGCTCCTAGCTTATCCCCATCACAGATAATGCTTGCTGATGGTTTTAGATACATACTGTTTATCATTTTAAGGAGTACGCCCCTTCTACCATTGTTTGTTATTGCTTTTTAATAGGAATGGGTGCTGTATTTTGTCAAAAGTTTTTTCAGCATCTATTAAGATAATGATATGATTTCTGTGGTTTATGTTATCAATAAGGTCAATTATGATTATAACATTCCAAATATTGAACCAACCCTACAACCCTGGTATAAATCCCACCTGGTCAAAATTCATAATTCTTGTGACATATTGCTGTAATCACCTTGCTAGTATTTTGTTCAAAATTTTTGCATTGATATGCATTAGGAAAATTGGTCCATAATTTTCTTACTCATTTTTACCTCTTCTTTGTTTAGGTATTGGCACCATTTTTGTTTCGTAGGACTCCTACTTTTTTTCCAAAATCTTATACATGGTTGGTATTAATTATTCTTTATATGTTTAGTAGAATTTACTAGTGGACCCATCTGGCCCTGGTGATGTTTTCTTAGGGAAGTCATTAATAGATATTTCAATTTCTTTCTTTCCCCTAAGATATGGTTATTTAGACATTCTGTTTCCTGATATGTTAATATGGATGATTTACATTATCATGAACATTCATCAGTTTTGCTCAGATTGTCAGATTTACTTGCACATAGTTGGACAACATATTTTTTAATAATTTCTTTCATTTCTTCTTCATTGGTGGTGATTTCACTCATTTCATTTCTGATACAGGATATTTGGTTTTCTACCTTTTTTAATCAAATTAACCAATGGTTTATACATTTTTTTTCATAAAATATGTTCCAAGATTATTAGCTCAATTGTTTTATTTTTAATCTTATTTTCTTACCTTTGATTTTCAGGATTTCTAATTTGGTGCTCAATTGGGGATTTTTAATTTGATCCTTTTTTTTTTAGTTTCATGTCATTAATCTATTCTTTTTTTTATTTTGTTGATGTAAGAATTAAGAGAAATAAATTTTCCCTTATGTTCTGCTTTAACTGTATCCCCTAAATTTTGGTATATGGCATCATTATTGTTTATATGATTTTTTTCTTTTACCCACTTATTCTATAGGATTATATAATTTAGTTTCCACTTAATTTGTAATCTGTCTTTCCACTGCCCTTTGCTGAATGTAGTTTTTATTACATTATGATCCAAAAAGAATACATTTAACATTTCTGCTTTTCTACATTTGATTTTGTGATTTTAAAGCCATAATAAATGGTCATTTTTTTGAATAGGTGCCATGTGCTGCTGATAAAAGTATATCCCTTTCCACTCCCATTTAGTTTTCTCCATGATCTGTGAAATATAACTTTTCTAATATTCTATTTACCTTCTTAGTTTCTTTATTGTTTATTTTTTTGTTTGGATTTGTAGAATTCCAAGAAGGGTCAAGTGAGGTCCCTCATTAGTGTAGTGTTGCTGTCTCTTTCTTCCAGTAGCTCATTTAACACCTTTAAGAATTTGGGTGCTATGACACTTGGTACATATATGTTTAGTATTGATATTGTTTCAATGTCTATGATGACTTTTAGCAAGATGTACTTTCCTTCCTTATCCATTTTGATTAGATATATTTTTGCTTTTACTTATTAGGATTGCTATCCCCTTTTCTTTTAAACTTCAGCTAAAGCATAATAGATTTTGCTCCAGCCCCTTACCCTTTACTCTCTCTCTCTCCCCCCTCTCTCTCTCTCTGTGTGCGTGTGTGTGTGTGTGTGTGTGTGTGTGTGTGTGTGTTTCAAGTATATTTCTTGTAAACATCACATTGTAGGATTCTCGTTTTTGATCAACTGTGCTATTTGCTCCTGTTTTATGAGAGCTCGTACCATTAACATTCAGAGTTATGATTACTAACTCTGTATTTCCCGCCATCATATTTTTCCTCCTTTTTGGCCTCTCTGTACTTTCACCCTTTCTGTCCTCACCAGTGTTTTGCTTCTGTCTAGCACCTCCACTTATTTACTCTCCCCTTCATCAGTGCCCACCTTTTATTTAATCTTCTCCATCCCTATTTCCTTGTTGGGTAAGAAAGATTTCTATATTGAACTATTTATGTATATTATTCCCTCTTTCAGCCAACACTGATGAGAATAAGGTTCAAATGATGCCCATTGCCCACCCTCCCTTCTTCCTCTCCATTGTAATAGGTTTTTCAGGCCTCTTCATGTGAAATATTTTACTCTCATCTACCTCTCTTCCTTCTGCACCCAGGCACCCCTCTGTCTCCACTCTTAATTATTTTTGTCATTCTCTCAAATTCATCTTATGCCCATACCCTCTGTCTATGTATATTACTTCTAGCTGAAGTATTATCTGGAATTTTCTTTTAAGATTTACATGTTTCACCTTTCCATGTAGAGAGGAAAACTGTTTAGCTCTATTGAATATCCTATGTTTTCTTTTCCCTTTGCACCTGTTTATACTCCTCTTAGGTCTTGATACCAGAGATAATTTCTTTTTTTTTGCTTTAATTCTGGCCTTCTCTTTATGAAAGCTTGAAATCCTTCTATTTCATTGAATGACCATTTTTCCCCTTGGTGCATTATGCTTAATTTTAGTGGGTAAATGATTCTTGTTTGTCATCCTAGCTCCTTTACCTTCTTGAATATCATATTCCATGAGGTCCAGACTTTTCATATTGCAGCTGCTAAGTCCTGTGTAATCCTGATTGGAGTTCCTCAATATTTGAATTGTTTCCTATTGGCCACTTGCAATATTTTTTTTCCTTGACCTGATAATTCTAAAATTTAGCTATAAGTATCCTTGGAGGTTATATATAATAGTTTTAAAATTTACATTGTTGCCCTTCTACCCAGAAAAGGAATTTCCTCAGAACCCATCTATGTGACCACTACAACCAGAAGGTCATGAAATGAGATCCAAAGGATCTGGACTCTGAGTCATGAAGATAGTATGAGTCTAACGGTAAGGAAATTTCCTTTCTAGCATTACCCAAGTTTATTTTTCTTCTGGGGGGGTTGTAACAACCACTAAATTACACTACAGTCATGGAATAAACTAGGATCCAACTGAAAGGAAAGGGAAGAATGTCCCTTTGTTTTCTGCATTTGTTTAAAGGCTCTTGTGAGTCTCTGTATCTCTGTCTTTTTGTCTCTGTCTCTACCTCTCTGCCTCTTTCTCTGTCTTTCTGTCTTTCTCTCTGTCTCTATGCCTCTCTCTCTCTGTCTCTGTGTCTGTCAGTCTGTCTGTCTGTCTGTCTGTCTCTCTCTCTGCATCTGACCACTACTCAATAAATGCATTTGTTCCTTTCATTGCTTTTATAGAAGATGGCGCCCTTGTTGCTGACATTTGTGGACACCTAGCCATGAGCATGGGATATATGCAAATATCAGTCAATATAAATTCTGAACAGGAGCAATATAAGCCCAAAACATACCACCAGTTTTGTGCCAGATCCAAGTGAGCCCAGATCATTAAGTTGGATGTGCTAGACCACAGGTTATAGGAAATTTTCCTATTTTAATGATTCTAAGGATAGGGTCCCGGTAAGCCATTTCTTCATTTTTCACCTGTTTACATTCCTCTGGACATCAATAGCATGCACTTACAGTGAGTGTCTTTTTAAACTCTAAGTGATGGCTTTCTGGAAAGTGGAAAGGGCTAAGGAAAACAACGGTAAATATAGGTGACAGAAACAAAAATATGCATGAAACTTACTTTAAATAAATGAAATATATGTTTCTTCTGTGTTTGTGTTTACAAACATTTATTTTGCATGATTTCACATCGTTTACAAAAATAGACATATGCTCTTTAATTCTTACTTATGAACCCCATTGAATATCACAATGGATATTAAATACATTTTGACAAAGTTCATTTTTCAATATTTTGAACAGATTATAGCCCATAGATTTTTAAATAAGATATTAATTAGATTATTTGGCAATTAGGTTTATTGACAATTGATTCATATGTCTTGCCATTTCACCTAAATTTGTTATCTGTTCTTGATGCATGACACAGTGAAACGTAATGTTGCAGTATTTCAACTCCATTTAGGAATGTCAAAAATTTTGTAATAATACTTTCTCTATATAGATAGAGATAGATAGATCCTATATACAAATATTAGATATATAGATATAAATAGATCTGTATACAGATATTAGATATATAGCTATATATATATATACATACATATATATATATATATATATATATATATATATATATATATATATATATATACAGATTTATTTGATTTCATTATTGCCTTAGAGATAAGATTTTAAAATAGAGGTCATGTTTTAAGAGACAGATCTGCTTGGATTCCTAATAATTTTTTAAAATAACTTTGGATGAAAAAGTGAGTCCCCTTAGTTAAAATTTACCTTTTTCTAGTCTTCAGTTTTGGCTTCTTTTCTGTGGATTAATTGGGTTGTTTCACAGGAATAGTTTGTAGGTTCATGATGTTGTTTTCTGCTTTTGACTTCACTTTCCTCTGCACTTCAGTACAATTTATCCTGCTTTATTGTGGTCTTGAATGATGCTTTAAACGCTTGGCTTCCTCTTAACAAGAAGTGCTGGGATATCTTTAGCAATACTTGAAGTGTCTTCATTAAGAGTGTGGACGTATATTAACACTCCCCCTCCTTATCGCCTTTCAGAATTATTAAGAAATCATGTTTTTTACTTTATTTGTATAAAATCTTTGGTTTCATTTAAATGGAAAATCTTACATGTATTTAATTAATTCGGAGAATATGATGCCATTTTTATTGTTTTACTTTATTTTTATCAAAGACATAACCAGTATGTAAAGGTAGAGGTCAGATCCATCCATAAAGAATTGCTCCCTGAAACTGATTAGGGGAAATAAGAATCAGAACCAGAGTCTCTTGATAAATCCAATGTAAAATGGCATTAATAATTTCATTTATATAAAGCTTTAAGGTTTACAAAACATATTTGATCCTGATAAGAACCCTTTGAGGGAAGTGCTATTATCCTCTTTGTACAAATAAGGAAATTGAGGCTGAGTGATTAAGTGACTTGAACAGAATTATGCAGCTTATAATTGTCTAAGGCAAGATTTCAACACAGGGCTTCCTGACTCCAAACCCAATAATTTATCCACTCCAACACCTAGCTGCCTCAGTTAAGGTCAGTCCAGCTTTTCCCATCTGACTGAATTGAATGGATTTAGGAAAATGATTTTGTGGGTAAATGACTATTCTGTTTGATGAATAAAAAATTTATCTGAACTCTACACTCCTGTTCAGTATAGATTATGAAATTGTGTCTTTGTTCTTAGACCCCACAAAGTATAACTAGAAAATTATGGGTGACAGAAATCTTCAAAAATCAGTGGATCTCTGTTACTTTGGATTTCTCACTCTCTAAGCAGAGCCTCTTAGAAATTAATTAATGAATTTGTTTATGATAGATTTTTATACTAGGGCATAGGACTGTGCATTTCTTCTACATGAGTTATAAAAGTACATACTTTCTTGGAAGAGTAAACATTCTTTTTTAAATTAATTAATTTATTTTTAGTTTACAACATTCAGTTCCACAATCTTTTGAGTGTTAAAATTTCTCCCCCTCCCTCGAGTCCCTCATCCTCAAGATGGTGTGCAATCTGATATCAGCTCTACGTATATATTCATATTAAACATATATTCACCTTAGTCATGTTGTGAATAACCATTATAACCAATGGAATGAACCATGAAAAAGAAGAAACAAAATAAAACAAAAAGAAAGAGGAAATAGTATGCTTTGATCTACACTCAGATTCCATATTTCTTTCTCTGGATGTGGATAGCATTTTTTATCAGGAGCGTTTTGGAGTTGTCTTTGAACCTTGCATTGCTGAGAAGAGCCAAGTCTATCAAAGTTAGTCATCACCCAATATGGCTGTAACTGTGTACCATATTCTCCTAGTTCTGCTCCCCTCACTCAGCACCAGTTCATCTAAGTATTTCCAGGTTTTTTTTTTTCTGAAGTCCTCCTGTTCATCATTTCTTAGAGCACAACGATATTCCACTGCATTAATATACCACAACTTGTGCAGCCATTCCCCAATTGATGGGCCTCCCCTCAATTTCCAATTCTTGGCCCCCACAAAATGAGCTGCTACAAATATTTTTGTACCTGTGAACAGCAAACATTCTTAAAAACAACTGAATTGAAATAAAAAAAAGTGGGAAACAAAATGTATAGGAGGTCAGGAAATCCAGCATCCTACTGACAGAGCAGTAACAAAAGGTGGGGAAATCAGATTAACCTGGCTTCATTTGATCAAAGGCAGACATGTTAGGTAAGCTTAATGTTAATAGGAACCCATAAACTTGACCAATGTGACAAAATGGAGTTCTGTTGAAATTACTGCTTTTCTCGAGTGATTTAGAGATCACTATTAAATTGAGTAAGTTTATAACGTAGTAATAATTGTGAATATTTACAAAATTTTAAAATGCTTCAATACAGTATAGTGACAATCCTTCATTACTTCCCCCCCCATTTCATTTTTAAAGTTTATTTTAGTTTTCAATATTCACTTCCACAAGATTTTGAATTCCAAATTTTCTCCCCATCTTTTCCTTCCCCCCACCCCATGACTGCACGGATGCTGATTATTCCTTACCACCATCTGTCCTCTCTTCAACCACCACCCCCTTCTCTTATCCCTTTTCCCTTCTACTTTCCTGTAGGGTAAGCTAGATTTCTATATCCCATTGCCTGTGTATCTTATTTCCCAGTTGCATGTAAAAACAATTTTTATAACATTCATTTTTTAAAACTTTCAGTTCCAATTTCTCACCCTTCCTCCCTTAACACACACCCTTATTGAGAAGGCAAGCAATTGGATATAATTTATATGTGTGCCATCATGCAAAACACTTCCATAATAGGTGTGTTGTGAAAGACTAATAATATTTCCCTCTACCCTATCTTGCCTCCTAATTATTCTATTCTTTTCTTTGACCCTGTCCCTCCTCAAAAGTGTTTGTTTCTGATTACTCCCTCCCCCAATCTGCCCTCCACTCTATTACTCCCCCTTCTCTTATCTCCTTCCCCCCACTTTCCTATAGGGTAAGATAGGTTTCCATACCCAATTGAGTGTATATGTGTTATTCTCCACAATGGAGGGAGAGAATTTGGAACTCAAAGTTTTAAAAACAGATGTTCAAAAACAAAAAAAAATGTTTTTGCATGCAACTAGAAAATAAGATACACAGGCAATAGGGCGTATTAAGTCAAATCTGATAAGAGTAAGCTTCACTCATTTCCTCTCACTTCCCCTTTCTTCTCCTCTACAGTAAAAACTTTTTCTTCACTCTTTTACATGAGATAATTTACCCCATTCTACCTCTCCCTTTCTCCTTCTCCCAGTACATTCCTCTCTCACCCATTAATTTTACTTTTTAGATATCATCCTTACCTATTCAAACCACCCTGCACTCTCTCTCTCTTTATATAAATATATATAGGAATATATATATATATATATATATATATATATATATGTGTGTGTGTGTGTGTGTGTGTGTGTGTGTGTGTGTGTGTATGTACACATATATAGATCTATCTATATATCTATCTATTCCCTCCAACTACCCTAATACTGGGAAAGGTTTCTTGAGTTGTATCATCTTTCCATGTAGGAACGCAAACAGTTCAACTTTAATAAGTTTCTTATGATCTCTCTTTCTGTTGACCTTTCCATGCTTCTCTTGAGTCTTGTATTTAAAAGCATTTTTTTCTATTTAGCTATGACTTCTGGAAAATGCATTAAATCCCTCAATATCATTGAATATAACCCCTCCATTGGATTACACTCATCCTAGCTCCTTTGACATCCAGAATATCATATTCCAAGCCCTCTGATCCCTTAGTATAGAAGCTGCTAAATCTCATGTTCTCCTGATTATGTTTCTACAATGCTTGAATTCTTTCTTTCTGGCTGCTTGTAATATTTTCTTCTTAATCTGGGAACTCTGGAATTTGGCTATAATATTCCTGGATGTTTTCCTTTTGGCATCTCTTTCAGAGGTATTAGGTAGATTCTGTCAATTTCTATTTTGCACCCTACTTCTATCTGGGCAGTTTTCCTTGATAATTGATTCCTTGATCAAGGAGAAAATACTTCAAGCAGCCAGAAAGAAACAATTTGAGTATTGTGGGAAAACAATCAGGATAATACAGGATCTGGCAGCTTCCACATTAAGGGACTGAAGGGCTTGGAATACGACATTCCAGAGGTCAATGGAGCTAGGATTACAACCAAAAATCACCTACCCAGCAAAACTGAGTATCATGCTCCAAGGCAAAATATGTATATATATATATATATATATATATATATATATATATATATATATATATATATACACAGAGAGAGAGAGAGAGAGAGAGAGAGAGAGAGAGAGAGAGAGAGAGAGGACACAGGGTGAATTGAAGATGAAGGGAAGATATCTAAAAGAAATAAAATCAAATTAAGGGATGAGAGAGGAATATATTGAGAGAGGGAGAAAGGGAGAGATAGAATGGGGTGGATTATCTCGCATAAAGGTGGCAAGAGGAAGCAGTTCTGTGGGAGGAGGGGAGAGGGCACGTGAGGGGGGAATGAGTGAATCTTGCTTTCATCAAATTTGGCCTGAGGAGGGAATACCATACATACTCAACTGAGTATCTTACCCCACAGGAAAGAAGAAGGAAGAAGATAAAAAAGGGGGGATGATGGAGGGGAGGGCAGATGGGGGTGGAGGTAATCAAAAACTAACACTTTGGAAAGGGGACAGGGTCAAGGGAGTAAATTCAATAAAGGGGGATGGGTTGGGGAGGAGCAAAATATAGTTAGTCTTTCACAACATGAGTATTGTGGAAGGGTTATACATAATGATACACATGTGGCCTATGTTGAGTTGCTTGACTTCTTAGGGAAGGTGGGTGGGAAGGGAAGAGGGGAGAGAATTTGGAACTCAAAGTTTTAAAACATATGTTCAAAAACAAAAAAAAAAAGGTTTTGCATGCAACTAGAAAATAAGATACACAGGCAATGGGGTGTAGAAATTCATCTTGCCCTACAAGAGGGGAAGGGAAAAGGGGATGGGAGGGGAGTGGGGTGATAGAAGGCAGGGCTTACTGGGGAAAAGGGCAACCAGAATATACATCATCTTGGAGTGAGGGGAGGGTAGAAATGGGGAGAAAATTTGTAATTCAAACTCTTGTGAAAATCAATGCTGAAAACTAAATATGTTAAATAAATAAATTTAAAAAAAAAGAAAAATGATGTCTTGGCACTTTTTTTTAATCATGGCTTTCAAGTAGTCTAATAATTTTTTCAAATCATCTCTCCTGTATTAATTTCCAGGTCAGTTGCTCTTCCAATGAGATATTTCACATTTGTCTTCTACTTTTTCATTCTTTTGGTTCCATTTCAGTCTTTAGCTTCTATTTGCTCCTTTCTAATTTTTAAAGAATTGTTTTCTTCAGTGAACTTTTAGAATTTGGCCAATTCTGCATTTTAAACCATTCTCCTCCTCATTGGCTTTTTGGACCTCTTTTGCCTTTTGGTTTAGTCTATTTTAAGGTACCATTTTCTTCAATATTTTTTGGGTCTCCTTTAGCAAGCTGTTGACTCATTTTTCATGATTTTCTTGCATCACACTCATTTCTCTTCCCAAGTTCTCCTCAATTTCTCTGACATTATTTTCAAAATCCTTTTTGAGCTTTTCCATGGCCTGAGACCAATTCAAATTTTTCTTAGAAGCTTTGGATGTAGGAGCTTTGACTTTATTATCTTCTTCTAATTGTATGTTTTGATCTTCCTTGTCACCAAAATAAGATTCTATAATATGAGGTTGTTTTTTGTTTGTTTTTTAATGCTGTTTGTTCATTTTCTGAGGTAATTACTTCACTTTATAACTCTTTGTTAAGGTAGGGCTCTGTTTCCAGTGTGGAGGGTGTAATATTCCAAACTTCAGGTGTTTTGTACAGCTGTTTACAGAGATACTTCTAGGGACCTGTACGTTTTCAGTTCTTCCAAGGTGGTATGATCTAAGGAGAGTTGTTCACTCTTCTCCTGGCCTAGTCTCTGGCCTGTGAGTGACCTGAAGTACTCTTTAGGTCCTGGAACCGTGAGGAGGGTTCCCTCTCCACTGCTGCCATAGGCTTTGCTATGCTAATGCTCCTTCTCATTCCAGGACTGCCACCCGGGACTGCGATTCAGATCCAAGTACGGACAAAGCAACAGAGTCCTGCCTCGGTGCCGGCAAAGAGACCCCTGTGATCTCCTTCTAATCAGTTGTTCTATCCTCTTACTGTCTATGGGCTGAGAGCTCTGGAAGTAGACCCTGCAGGTATCAGTTGTTGCTACCTCTGCCCCTGCCTCGGGGCTGCACTGGGCCCAGGGCCAGTCTTTGCTCCTCTCTCTCCCAGGTCCAGCAGACTTTTCCCACTGACTTTCTAAAATGTCTTTGGTGTTTATGGGCAGAAAAGTCTGGAAGCCCCCACAGCTGCCTGTAATTCAGTCATATGAGGCCTGCCCTGGGTTCACTGGGGCCTGATCTGTGCTAGCATGGCTTGTGCTGGAATGTGCTTCTCTTCCAGAACAGTGCAACAGACCTTCCCCATCGAACATCCAGATTGCTTGGGCTGGAAATTTGTTTTACTCTCTCTCTTTGTGTGTTCTGCTGCTCTGGAATTTGTTTGGAGTCATTTTTACATGTATTTTGAAGGGTTTGGGGAAAGCTCAAGTGATTCCCTGTTTTTTTTTTTCTCTGCCATCTTGTCTCTGCCTGTCCCTTCCCCCATTATTATTGTAATGAATTTGTGACCCAAATGATGCTGCTCTCCCCCTAGTGATGCAGATTGAAGTGCATCCTGTTAAACACTTATCCTTATCTTCCTGTTCATACAACATCATGGGCCTACCCAACATTCCAGGAGACTTCCTAGAGCTCCTATCATCTTGGATGGATATCTTTAATCTTTTATTACATTTTAAAACTAAGTTAATACACAGCCAGCAGGAATCCTTATGTATGGATTATTTCCCACCATTTCTATTTGAGTTTGACACCACTTATTTATGCCATTTCTTCTGTACAACCATTTGTTTAATAAGTGGCAATCTAAAATGAGTGAAACAAAGTAAACTACCTCAGCTAAAAAGGGTTGATTGCACTAGGCTGGGAGTGGATCACATTCCAGTGTGGGTCACCCTGGCACAGATGGGGCTGGAACAGGGGTCAGGACACTGAATCACTGGCAGCTGCAGTGGTTTGCAGACTTCTCAACCCACAAATGCCAAGGACAGCATAGAAGGTCAGTGGTAAAACTGTCAGACCTGGGTGAAAGAAGAGCACTGTCTGGAACCAGCCCCAGGGAGGTGGAGGCAATGGCCATGGCAGTGGAAACAGCAGCAGCAATAGCAGAAGCAGCAGCTGCTTCTGGAGCTCCAGGCCCACAGATGGTGGGGGGATCAAACGGCTGATCAGAGGAGGATTGCAGGGATCTCTTTGCTGACACTGAGGCAGGATTCTTTTCCTTTGCCCTGCTTGGATCTGGGTTGCAGTCCTGAGTGGAGGTTCTGTGGTGAGGGGCATTGGTGCGTCAGAGCTTGTGGTGGCTGTGGAGAAGGAATCCTCCTCACAGTTCCAAGGCAGAAAAGATTGCTTGAGTTCACTCACAGACCAGAGCACAGGCCAAATGGAAAAGTAGGTTCAAAAGCTCACTGAAGGAAATAATTCCTTAAAAATTAGAATGGAGCAAATGGTACCCAGTGGCTTCATAAGAAATCAAGAAATTATAAAGCAGAACAAAATGAATGAAAAAATAGAAGATAATGTGAAATATCTCATTGGAAAAGCCACCGACCTGGGAAACAGATCCAGGAGAGATAATTAAAAAATTATTGGACTACCTGAAAGCCATGATCAAAATAATAAAAAAAAAAAGCCTAGACATCATCTTTCAAGAAATTATCAAGGAAAACTGTCCTGATATTCTAGAACCAGAGGGTAAAATAGAAATTGAAAGAATCCACCAATCACCTGTTGCAAAAGATCCCAAAAGGAAAACTCCTAGGAATATTGTAGCCAAATTCGGTAGTTCCCTAGTCAAAGAGAAAATATTGCAAGCAGCCAGAAAGAAACAATTTTAGTATTGTGGAAATACAATCAGGATAAGACAGGATCTAGCAGCTTCTACATTAAGGGACTGAAAGTCTTGGAATATAACATTCTGGAGGTCAAAGGCACTAGGATTAAAACCAAGAATCACCTATCCAGCAAAACTCAATATAATACTTCAAGGGAAAGAATGGGCATTCAATGAAATAGAGGACTTTCAAGCATTCTTGATGAAAAGACCAGACCTGAACAGAAAACTTGATTTTCAAATACAAGACTGAAGGGAAGCATGAAAAAATAAACAGGAAAGAAAAATCATAAGGGACTTATTAAAGTTGAACTGTTTACATTCCTACATGGAACAATGATATTTGTAACTCATGAGACCTTTCTCAGTATGAGGGTAGTTGAAGGGGACATATGTCTATGTGTGTGCATGTATGTGTATATGCATGTATGCATGCATGCATGTACATACATATCCATATATACACAAACACATATGTGTGTTATGTGTATGTGCATTGTGTGTATACATATACATGAATAGCTATGTGCGTATGTATATGTATGCATATCTGTGTATATGCACATGTGATTGTATATGTGTGAGTGTGCATGTGTATATGTATACGTGCATATGTGTATGTATATACATATGTGTGTATATGTATATGTGTGTGTATGTGTCTCTATACATATATATATAGAGAGAGAGGGCACAAGGTGAGTTGAATATGAAGGGATGATGTCTAAAAAAATTAGCAGACTGTGGGAGGGGGTAAGCAGAATGCATACTATCTTGGAGCGGGGAGATGGGAGAGATGGAGAGAAAATTTGGAAATCAAAATCTTATGGAAATAAAGGTGAATACTAAAAATAAATAAATCAACAAAAGAGGACAACCTTGTCAATAAACCCACATCTGAAACCTCAAAGTGGAATGTGAACTGGTGTCAAGGCCAAAAAGCCTTCTAGAAAAAGCTCAACAAGGATTTTAAAAGGAAATAAGAGATGTAGAAGAAAAATTGGGAAAAGAAATGGGATGTATGCAAGAGAGAGTAAATAGCTTAGAAAAGCAAGGAAAATTAATTGACTGTAGAAAACAAGCCCTTACAAAATACAATTGGCTAAGGGGTGGGGGTGGAATACAATGAAAAAAACAAATCCTTAAAATGTGCAATTGGCTAAATTGGAAAAAAAAAGTACACTGAAAAAATCAGCTCCTTAAAAAGGAGAATTGCACAAATGGACAAGGAAGTACAAAATCCAATTAAAGAAAATAATATGTTAAAAATTACAATCGGGATAGTGGAAGTTAATAAGTCTATGAGATATCAAAAATCAGTGAAACAAAATCAAAAGAATGAACAAATAGAAGAAAATGCAATACCTAATTGGTAAAGCAACTGACCTGGAAAATAGATCCAGGAGACACAATTTTAAAATTATTGTTCTACATGAAAACCATGATGAACAAAAGAGCCTGGACAGCACCTTTCAGGAAATCATCAAGGAAAACTACCTTGAGGTCCTAAAACCATAAGGTAAAATAGTCATCAAAAGAATCCACAAATTACCTCCTGAAAGAGATCCCAAATTGAAAATGCCAAGCAATATTGTAGACAAATTCCAAAATTATCAGGTTGAAGAGAAAATACTGCAGGCATCCAGAAAGAAATAATTTAAATATCATGGAACCACAGTCAGGATTACACAAGACATTGCAACTTCTACTTTAAAAGATCAAAGGGCATGGAATATGATATTCCATAATAAAGGAGCTTGGATCACAAGCAAGGATCAACTATCCAGCAAAATTGAGCATAATCATTCAGGGGAGGAAATAGACATTCAATGAAATAGGGGACTTTTAAACCTTCCCGTTGAAAAGACCAGAGCTCAACAGAAAATTTAATATTCAAACACAATACTCAAGTGAGGAATAAAAAAGTAAGCAGGAAAGAAAAAAAAAACATTTATTAATAAGGGAAAACTTTATATCCCTATAAGGGAAGAAGATACTTGTAACTCTTAAGAACTCTATAATTATTACAACATTTTTGAAAAGGCATAGACAGAGGTTGTGAGTATAAGTTGACTTTGATGTAATAATAAAAAAAATTCTAAGTAAGAGGTGAAAAGGGATTTTACTTGGAGAAGCAGAAAGGAGAAGACAGACAAGGATAAATTATATCACATGAAAAAGCACAAAAACCTATTACAGTAGAGGGAAACAAAGGAGGGAGATGAGCAATGATTTAACCTTACTCTCACAAAATTTGGCTCAAAGGAGGAATAACATAATCA
Source organism: Trichosurus vulpecula (assembly GCF_011100635.1). Taxonomy (NCBI): domain Eukaryota; kingdom Metazoa; phylum Chordata; class Mammalia; order Diprotodontia; family Phalangeridae; genus Trichosurus; species Trichosurus vulpecula. Next base: position 127,056,241 of record NC_050578.1, on the reverse strand, counting down.
GGTATAGAAATCTAACTTACCATATAGGAAATAGGAGGGTAAAGGGGAAAGAAAAGGGAGGGGGTGGATAGAAGGGAGGTAAGAAATATTAAGGGTAAAGGGGAAGAAAATTGAGGGGGATGTTAGAAGAGAGGGCAAATTGAGGCAGGCGCTGATCAAAACTAAAACTCTAGTGAGGATAGAAAGAGAGAAAAAAAGAGAGAAAAGCATAAACAGATGGGAAAATAGGATGGAGAGAAAGAAGCAGATAGTAATCATTGCTGTAAATGTGAATAGGATGAACTCTTCCACAAAACAGAAGCAAATAGCATAATGGATGAAAAACCACAATCTTACAATATGGTATTTACATGAAACACATTTGAAACACAGGGATACACACAAGGTAAAGGTAAAAGGCTGGAGTAGAATATGTTATGCTTCACCTGAAGTTAAAAAAGCAGGGATAACAATCCTGATCTCAGAGAAAGCAAAAATAGATCCAATTAAAAGAGATAAGGAAGGAAACTACATCTTGCTAAAAAGTACCATAGACAATGAAGTAATATAGTTACTAAACATACATGCACCAAGCAGGATAGCATCCAAATTCTTAGAGAAGTTAAGGGAGTTATAGGAAGAAATAGATAACAAAACTATTCTAGTGGGGGGATCTCAACCTCCCTCTCTCAGAACTAGATAAATCTAACAACAAAATAAACAAGAAAGAAGGAGATGAATAGAACTTTAGAAAAGTTAGATAGGATTGACCTTTGGAGAAAATTGAATGGGGGTAGAAAGGAATACTCCTTTTTCTCAGTGGTACATGAGACATACACAAAAAATGACTATGTATTAGGGCACAACAACCTCACAATCCAATTCAGAAAGGCAGAAATATTAAATGTATGCTTTTAAGATCATGTTGCAATCAAAGTTACATATAATAAAAGGCCATGGAAAGATAGTCTGAAATTTTATTGAAAACTAAATAATCTAATCCTAAACAATGAGTGGTTCAAACAAAAAGTCATGGAAACAATCAATAACTTCATCAATGAGAATGACAATAATGAGACAACATACTAAACCTTATGTGATGGAGCAAAAGTAGTTCTTGAAATAATTTTTCTATTTCTAAATGCTTACATGAATAAAATAGAGAAAAGAAGAGATCAGTGAATGGGACATGCAACTAAAAAAGATAGTAAAAGAACAAATTTAAAACAAAAAAAAAAGATAAATTACTTCAGGCTTCCTCTATCATGCCCCAGTTCATCTAGCTGAATCTCATCCAGATCTGAAATTCACATTTTGCAAGTACCTCCTCTGCCTATTTTTTCTTTCTACTTATAGTTATATTTCTAGTACTTAGCACAGTATTATTCACATAGTAAACCCTTAATAAACACTTGATTACTTGTTTACTAGTTGCCTTAAGATTAGTTAATTAGTTGCCTACATGTGTTACTTTACCCATGGAGAAAACTTGTGCGCATTCTTCCCACTATTACTGTGTGCAGTTTAGAGTGTATCCAAGGATTATGGGAAGAATATTGTATAGATAATTTTCTTTGCCATCTCAATAAATTCATTGATTGAACTAATTGTGTATACTGAATGACCATTAAACAGAAATAGATTAGTAGGGTCCACAAGCTACAGGTTTTAAGAGTTCCATATGCTCTTCCCTGTGTATGTTGTCCTTGACCAGATTAAGAATATTATTGCAGGGGCAGCTAGGTGGTACAGTGAGTAAAGCACCAGCCCTGGAGTCAGGAGGACCTGAGTTCAAATTCGGCCTCAGATACTTGACACATTTATTAGGTGTGTGACCTTGGGCAAGTCACTTAACCCCAATTGCCCTGCCCCCCAAGAAAAGAATGTTATTGCAAGATAGCATGGCAGGTAGGATGGGTGGGGGAAATCCTCTCTTACCAATACCTTTTACCAATGGGAAAAATACAGAGAAATTCCCTTTCACAAGCTCAGTTCTCTTTTGGTATGTTGATTCCCTATAGACTGTAAGGGACCATATGCTTCAGGCATCTTCTAATTCAAATCTTTTTCCTTGGAGAGTATATCCTGATTTTTAAAGGTTGCTAAAAATGTGGCTGCTCTTTGGCCAGTCATTGCCTAGTTGTTCTCTATTCAGAGCAAGAAAAGGAAGTATAAAGATGTTTCTCTGTCTATTATCCCTTTATGAAGGGTGATTTCATTTAAGGCACCTAGCCCATAATAAACTGGAGAGGATAGATAGAACACTGAATAACAGTGTCAAGATTTAAACAAACAAATTAATATGCATATGTGTGCATACATATGTATGTGTGCTCATACACATACATACATGTGTGTATATATACACATACACATATACATATACGTGTGTATATATACACATACTCGTGTATATATACGAACACATGTGTGTTTATAAATCTAGAGCACTGAGGGGAATGTAATATCATGAAATTCAACAGAGATTAATGTGAAGTCTTACATTTGAATAAAATAATTTTATGCAAATGAGACAAAGAAAGTATGAATAGAAAACAATTTGTCTTTAAAAAAAGCTAGGAGTTTTAGTAGACTTTAAGTTCTGTTAGTTAGAAATGTTTTGTGGCAACCAGAAAAGCTAACATAGTCAGGGTCTGCTGAAAGGCCTAGTTTCCAAGAATAGAGAGGTTATAGCCCCTCTGCCTTCTGCCATTGTCACAACCCATCTGAAGTATTATATTTGTATAATGTGCTTTGGTCATCATAGATTAAGAAGGACATTAGTAATTTGGAGAGTATTTAAGGATGTGGGGATTGGAAACGATGTTGGTAGAAGGCCTTGAGTCCATATGATATAAGACTCATTTGAAGGAATTGTGGATAGTTAGCCTGGAGAAGTAGAAACTGAGAGGGGCACATGAAAGATTGCCATATGGAAGATAGAACAGACATGTTCTGCTTGGCCTGAATGGGCCAAACTGGAAGTAATGGTTTCAAATTGTAAAGAGGAAAATTTAGATTTTATGTCTGGAAAACCTTTGTAAAAACTAAAGATACATCAAGGTAGATTGTGCTACCTTGAAAGGTGGTAGATTGAAATTTAGAAGGTTTCAAGCAGAGGTCAGATGACAACTTGTTAGGTAGATCATAGTGGGGACACTATTAGAGTATATGTTGGACTAGATGTCTATTGAAGTCCCTACCAACTCCAAAATTCTGTGATCCTGTGACTTGTCCAAAGTGACAGTAAATATGTGAGATGGTATTGGAACCCAGGTCTTCTTGGGTGCCAACTACTACGGAATATTCTTTATACTCTATATTATATTTGCACTTCCTCTGATCTCATTTTCCCCGCTGGATAACTATACTTATAGGTTAGCAGTTGTTACAGGCTAGTTGACTACTTTCACCTCAGATTTCTGGATTTTCAGTACCATAGGCTCTGAACACCCACCCCTATGTCCTTAACAATCAGTCCAATTACATTAGTTTTTACAAAAGGGATTTAAAAAAAAACTACAGCAAAAAACAAAACAAAACAATACTTCCGAGATGACGACAACAACAACAACAACTCTGTTCCTCTTTACCAGGAGATCATTCCCTCTTGCTCATATGTGAAGGGGCTCAAACTTAAAATGCAATGACAGTGAGGCATATGGGTGGAGAACTATTACCAAGAGGTACTTCACTATACCTGGGCCTGAAAGTTGCTTTGTCCATTTGTGGCATCCTCATGAAATTTCCTTTAAGGGTAATTCTCTACTGGTCCCTGAAGATTGTTGCTTTTCTATGATCTACAGCCAGTATTCTCTGTCACGAGGATTCACGAGTCGAGAAGCTATGGCCATCATTGGGTATTTGTGTGTCCTTCTGTAGGGACTTTCTCTGTTTTGTGCATGGTTACTATCTCTGGATTCAGGTAGGAAATGTTAAGGCCTTTGATTGATCCCCTGAACCCACAAGGTCACCTAAATAGTCCCTTCTCAAAATATTCCTTCACCTAAAAACAAGAAAAAAATAGAAAGTAAAAAACCAAAAAGATGTACCAGTTAAAGAAAGAGGCAATGTGGGAAATAAGAACACCTATCTTCCCCTCACCTAGTTTTTGCTTCCTTCACCACCTAGGAGGACAGGAAATATCCTGGGAAATCTTTATGTCCACTACTATGTATGCAAAATTAAATATAGCTCAGTACTCTGAGTCATTAGTTCTATCTGGTCTAGAAGAATTAAGAAACTTTTTGTGATCACATATTCCCTCAGTCATGCATGACTGTAAACAGGCTACAAAATTAGCAAATGTTGATTCAGAATTATGCAGGGAATATCTACACATACTCTACATAACCTAGGCAAGGAAAACCTAAAGATAACCAAAGGACAGACTTTTTGGCCATTCCCACATTATGTTTTTGGGTAGTGGGAAAGGTGGAGGTGGAGGCTGGACCTATGATTTCATCAGTATAGGGAATTACCAATATGGAAAACAAGACAGATAAGCAACTCATTAATAATTCAAAGTCATAGATAATGCCTGGGTCATGGAGAATTTAAGGAATTTATCCAATGATTGACTGCCATGTAACATGAGGAAGGACTTAAACCTAGGTCATACTGACTGTAAGACTGGCCTCCATACTGAATCAACAAAATATGTTTTAAAGTCAAAAGATTTCAGCTTGAAGGAGCCTTGAAGCTCATCCAGCCTTATACCTTCATTTTTCAGATAAGAAGGACTATACTCAGTGAAATTAATGTTTTAATCAAAGTCTGCAGCGAGCCAGATGGAAAACTCACATTTCTTTCCTCCCAGACTTGTGTTTTTCCCACTGCCTCAGCACTGTGACGTAGTTAACATGAGTGGTCATGACTTCCTCCCCCAATCGAACGTATATTTATTTTTAAAGTTATTTTCTTTTTTTAATGTTGAGTTTCAAATCCTCTCTCTTGATCTCACTCTTCCACCATTCATTGAGAAGGTAAGCAATATGATACAAATAGTACATGGGAAATCATGAAAACATATTTCCACATTAGCCATATTAAAAAAATTTTAAATTTAAATTTAAATAAAAAGAAAGTGAGAAAACTTCAATTTGCACTCCAAGTTTATAAATTCTCTCTCTGGAGGTGTCATAATTTGTCATTTTGGAATTGTCTTCAGGATTGTTGTATTGATCAGAGTAACCAAGTCTTTCACGCTGGATCATCATTACGACATTGCCATCACTGTACACAATGCTCTTCGAGTTTCTCTCACTTCACTTTGGATCAATTAACTTTTGTCTTGCCATTTTTTTCTGAAACCAACCCCTCTCCTCATTTCTTACAATACAATAGTACTCTATCAAAATTATATGTTACAACTGGCTCAGCTATTACTCAACTGATGAACATTCCCTCAATTTCCAATTCTTTGCCATCACAAAAGACTTGCTATAAATATTTTTATACATATATGCCCTTTTCCCTTTACTTTAAACTGTTTAGGATACAGACCAAGTAATGGCATTACAAGGACAAAGGGTATGAATAATTTTATAGTCCTTTGGACATACCTACAAACTAATTTCCAGAATGACTGTACCAATTCACAGCTTCACCAACAGTTCTTTAGTGTACCTATTTTTCCCTCATCTCCTCCAATGTTTGTCATTTCTGATGAAATGAGGTGACACTTCAGAGTTCTTTTAATTTGAATTCTCTAATCCATAGTGATTTAGAGAATTTTGTATGCTTATTGATGGTTGGGGTTTTTTCTTCTGAAAAATGGCCTTTTCATATCCACAGACCATTTATCAATTGGGGAATGGTTCTTATGTTCCTAAATTAGATTCAGTTCTATACTAAGTGTATAATTTGTTTCTGTTCTTGTTTTTGGAGGGGGTAAGGCAGGGCAATTGGGGTTAAGTGACTTGCCCAAGGTCACACAGCTAGTAAGTGTAAAGTGTCTGAGGCCAAATTTGAACTCAGGTCCTCCTGACTCTAGGGCTGATGCTCTACTTACTGTGCCACCTAGCTGCCCCTAAGTATGTCTTTTTTTTTGAGGCAATCAGGTTTAGTGATTAGCTCATGGTCACAAAGCTAGTAAATATCTGAGGCCTGATTTGAACTCACATCCTCTAGACTTCAGGACTGGTATTCCATCTACTGTGCCACCTAGCTGCCCTCTCAGTGTATAATTTAAAAATAAGATCTTAATCAGAGAAACTTGCTTTGTAACCCATTCTATCGTCTGCTTTTTTAATGGGTGAGTTCATCCCATTCACAGTTATGATTACTGTGTATTTTCCTCTATCCCATTATCTTCTGTTTCTTTGTCTCTCTTTACTCTGTCCCAATTAAAAAGTTTATTTTGCTTCTAACAAGTGCCTCCCTTCATTCCATTTCTCCCTTACTGTCACCCACCCACTCTTTCTTTTATCCTCTTCCGCTTTCTATTTCCCTATTGGGTAAGTTACTGAGTGCCAGACTTGGAACCAGGAAGACCTGAGTTCAAATCTGACCTTAGAAACACTTACTAGAAATGTGACGCTGGGCAAGTCACTTAACCCTGTTTGCTTCACTTTCCTCAACTGTAAAAGGAGCTGGAAAAGAAAAAATGCCAAACACAGTCAAAGAATCAGACATGACTGAAACAACTGAAGAATAATAATACACTTCTATACACAACTGAGAGTGTATATATAGTCTTCCTTCTTTGAACCAGTTCTGAGAAGAGTGATGTTCAAGCATTGCGTGCCAAAAAGCTTTTTTGTGCCTCTCTTTTATTTGAGAAAAATTTCCTCATTCTACTTCTCCCTTCCTCCCTTGTCCCAGTGCATCCCTTTCTTTCTTCATTTTTTTGAGACAATTCCAACATAATTTACTCACAATCCATGCCTTCTTTCTATGTAAACTATTTTAACTTCTCTAATAATGGTAAAGTTCTTAGAAGTTACATGTATCATCTTCCCCAATAGGAATGTATGCAGATTAATTTTATTGAATTCCTTAGCGTTTACTCTTTCACATTTAACACTGTATGTTTCTCTTGAGTCTTATGTTTGAATGTCAAACTTTCTATTCTCCTCTAGTCTTTTCACCAGGTATGCTTGAATGTCCTCTATTTCTATACTCGGTTTTGCTGGGGAGGGATTCTTTATGGTAATCCTAGCTCCTTTGCCTTTCTTAATATCATATTTCTTTTTCCTTTCTCTTTTTAAAAACAGTTTATTCTGAATGTGCTGGACTTTACTTTTAACTAATATGAGTAGGATTTTTTAATTAATATTTCTATTTTATTTTTAATTAATTTTTAATATTCACTTTTATAAGATTGTGAGTTCCAAATTTTCCCCCTTCCTCCCCTTTCACCTCCCCAAGACAGCATGCAACCTAATATAGGCTATACATGTACAATTGTATTAAACATATTTCCACATTAGTCATGGTGTAAAGAAGAATCAGAAGCAAAGGTAAAAACAACAAGAAAGGAAAAAGGAGAGAGAAAATAGTGTGATTCAATGTGGATTCAAAGACCATAGTTCTTTCTCTAGATATGGATAGCATTTTCCATTTTTATTCTTATAATTGTCTTAGATCATTGCATTGCTGAGAAGAGCTAAGTCTATCAAAGCTGGTCATTGCACAACGTTGCTGTTACTGTGTACGATGTTCTCCTGGTTCTGCTCATTTCACTCAGCATCAGTTCATGCAAGTCTTTCCAGGTTTTTCTGAAATCTGCTCGCTCACCATTTCTCATGGAACAATAGTATTCCATTACATTTATACACCTGAATTTCTTCAGTCATTCCCCAATTGATGGGCATCCCTTCAAATTCCAATTCTTTGTAAAAAGAGTTGCTACAAATATTTGTATACATGTGGGTACTTTTCCCATTTTTATCATCTCTTTGGGATACAGAACTAGAAGTAGTATTTCTGGATCAAAGGGTATACACAGTTTTATAGCCTTCTGGGCATGGTTCCAAATTACTCTCCAGAATGGTTGGATCAGTTCACAACTCCACCACTAATGCATTAGTGTTCCAATTTTCCCACATCTTCTCCAAAATTTATCATTTTCCTGTTTTGTCACATTAGCCAATCTGATAGGTGTGATGTGGTAACTCAGAGTTGTTTTAATTTGCCTTTCTCTAATCAATAGTGATTTAGAACATTTTTTTCATATGACTATATATGGCTTTAATTTATTTGAAAAATCCCTGTTCATATCCTTTGACCATTTACCAATTGGGGAATGACTTGTATTCTTATAAATTTGGATCAGTTCTCTTTATATTTTAGAAATGAGGCTTTGATCAGAGACATTGGCTCTAAAATTGTTTCTCAGATTTCTAATTTGCTTTTAATCTTGGTTGTATTGGCTTTGCTTGTGCAAAAACCTTTCTTAATTTAATGTAATCAAAATTATCCATTTTGCATTTCATAACATTCTCTCTCTCTTCCTTACTCATAAATTCTTGAGTTCTCCATAGATCTGACAGGAAAAATATTCTTTGCTCTCCTAATTTCCTAATAGTATGACCCTTTATTACTTAATATTACTTAATATCATCCATCAGTCCTTTACAGTAGAAGCCTCTAAATCTTGTGTGATCCCAACTATGGCCCTATGATATTTGAATTCTTTCTTTCTGGCTGCTTGAAGTATTTTCTTTTTAACTTTGAAGGTTTGGGATTTGGATATTATATTTTAGAAGTTTTCATTTGGGTATCTCTTTAAGGAGGTGATCAATGGATTCTTTCAATTTTTATTTTACCCTTTAGATTTATGATATCAGGGCAGTTTTCCTTGACAATTACTTGAAATATGGTGGCTAATCTCCTTCTTTGATCATGGCTTTCAGGCAGTCCAATAAATTTTAAATTGTCTCTCTTCAATATATTTTCCAGGTCAGGTGATTTTCTGGTGAGATAGTTCACATTTTGCTTTTTTTTCTTCTGACTTTATTTTATTGTTTCCTGATGTCTCATGGAATCATTAGCTTTCACCAGCTCAATTCAAATTTTTAAGGAATTATTTTCTTCAGGGAGATTTGTATCTCCTTTTACATTTGGCGGATTATATATATGTACATATGTATACACATACTTACATGTATGTATATATGTGTGGATATATGTGTGTGCATATATGTGTATATATATGTGTGTATACATATGTGTGTGTGTGTGTATATTTTTTTTTTAGAGTTCTTTCCTTCAGTGAATTTTTAAAGCCTTGCTTACCATTAGGCCAATTCTGTTTCTTTTTTGTAGGTATAATTTTCTTCAGTGATTTTTTATTGTACCTGTTTTACCAAGCTGGCAATTTTTTTTATTTCCTGCATAATTTTTATATTTTCACAATTCTTCATCTACCATTCTTTTCTCTTCCATTAACTCTACCACAAATTCTTGTGGGGCTTGAGTTCTATAAGGATTTTCAGGGATTTCTGTGTTTTTTTCCACACTGTTATCTCCTTCTAAGTTTATGTCTTTACCTTATCTGCTACTGGAGTGTTTTTTTTTTTAATAATGAAATTCTTTTTGTATGCTTGCTCAGTTTTTCCTACTTATTTCTTGATTTTGAATTTTATACCAAAGTAGGGCTCTGCTCACCTGGGAATAGGGAGGCATTTTCCTAAGCTTTAAGCTTTTTAATACTACTTATTCCATATTTAGTTCTTGGTATTAGGCAATTTTTTTTTGTCCTTCCAAGATAGTGTGATCCTGGAAAAGGTGTGGCCACTGTTCTCCTTGTCTTTCTTCTGGTCCTTTCCAAGAAAAAGACCCTACTCCCCTGCAGCTATAAATCCTATTGTTCTCTTTGCCTTGGAACTGAGACCAGGGCCCCTCCTCCCTTGTACCTTACAACCAGCACTCCTCTTTGCACTGGTACTGCAACCCAGAAGTGCATATTGGCCATAGAGTTGCCAATCAATGTGTAACAACAATGTTGCTAGCAGCTGCAGTTGGAGTGTAAGACCAATAACACCAACATAGGGAGTGCTGATCTGCTTTTCTCAGGAAAGCAACTTTAAGGGCAGTTAGGTGGCACAGTGAGTAGAGCACCAGCCCTGGAGTCAGGAGGACCTGAGTTCAAATCTGGCCTCGGACACTTGACAATCTTACTAGCTGTGTGACCCTGGGAAAGTCACTTAAGCCCAATTGCCCTATCTTTCCCCCTCAGAAAAAGGAAAACGACTTCAAGGGGTTAACAATTTCACTTTAATTAAACATACATATATCATTCACTTAGTTCAAGGGAAAAAGTCAGCACCCTGAATCTCAGAGAAAACACAAACAGAAATTGCAAGTAGAAATTATATAAACAGAGCAAATAAACACCAATCAACAGACAGGCTTCTAGCAGTCTGACCAAGACATTAAAGACATAGCTATCAAAGAGAGAAGCACCAACATCTGGGTTTTTCAAAGCAGGGTGGGGTGGGGGCTACAATGGCTACCCAGGGTCTTGTTTGGCCAGATAATATGAACACTCTTCCCATAAGTAAGCCCCCCAAAGCAAAATGCCAACCTCAGACCATATACATCCTGTTTAGGGCCTGGGGCTTAGTGCCTACTTAGCAAAAGTGTGTAGGCCTGAGGCTTGGCATCTACTTAGCAAAAGGTGTGGAAAAAATACTTAATTCCTAGCACCACATATCTATTATTTCCAAAGAATGACTCTTGATTCAAACAAAAGCAAGATTCTAAGGTACTCGATTGCTTTAGTGCTGAGAAGCACTCAAAACAAAAGACAACAAAAAGTCCCACTATACTTGCTTGATTCAAACAAAGGCAAGACTCAAAGGCATTTGATTTCCTTAGTGCTGAGAAGTACTCCAAGACAAAAGACAACAAAAAGTTTGACTTTACTTGCCATTAAATTCCACTCCTCCAGGATCCTTGGCCCCACAATCTAAATGGCCATGGATCCTGGAACAAATAAAGGCATTATACTTTGTGATCACATTCACAGAACTAAAGCATAACATTTACAACATAATAACACATATCATAATAACTTATTTGTAAGGTGGCTACATAGCCTTAAATAAAACATATCATTCTGTAGCTTTCACCAAAATACTTGTTTACGCAAGCAGGGGGTCCCAGGCAGGATCTTCCCTAGCACAACATATCCTTAAGGGTTGGCAGAAAATACAAACACCGTCCACCCCTGAGTCATAGCAAGTTACAATCTCTTCAGTCAATACAGAGTGTCCAAGTGAAGTCCTTCTTGAGGGTGTTTCCTTCCCCCGACACTGCCTTTGCAGGCTTCCTTCTGGCACCTCTGATTCTGGCATGCTTTAATGAGCAAAGTCCCAAAACAAATAGATAAAATTCCCAATAAAGTTCTCTTGGGAATATGTCCTCCCCACAGTGCTCCAGCTCCCCCTTCCTCATCCTGAGGGGTGGCTGGGCAACAAAGTCAATAGGGTGGGTCCTTGGAGGTCCAAGGCACTTCCCCCCACCCACCATAGTCAACTTCACCCTCCTCCTAGGTCCCAAGCAACCATCCCAGGGGAAGACAGCAAAAAAGCACACTCAGGGCCTTGCTACAAAGTTTTTATCTTGCCCTGAGGCTGAATTCTGAGCTCCAGGGTTCCGTGTCCCAGTAGGAGAAGGCTACACCTGGCTTTTGCCTGAACCCAGATGCAAATAGCTCTCTGCTTTTTCTCTCACCTCACCAACCTCTCCTCTTGAGTCTATACGAAGGCAGTTCTTTAGGAAGCTGGAATCTGGAACTCGATTGATATCAAGTCTAGGGATGACATAGCACAGGAGATGTGACTCACTTGGGTATGAGTGTTCAGGGTCTATGGCCCCTTGAGTCTCATCTAACCAAATCACGTGAACACTCTTACCATGAGTAAGCCCCCCAAAGCAAAATGCCAACCTCAGACATATGTATCCTGTTTAGGACCCTGAGGCTCAGTGTCTACTTAGCAAGAGTTTATGCCTGAAGCTTAGCATCTACTTAGCAAAAGGGTGTGAGATCTTTAATCACTAGCACCATATCATATATATTATTTCCAATCAATGACTCCTGATTCAAAAAAGGCAAGACTCGAAGGCACTTGACTGTCTTAATGCTGAGAAGTACTCCAAAACAAAAGACAACAAAAAATCCCCATTTTACTGACCATTGCACAGTGCCAGCTGCACACAGTGCCAGGAAACGGGTACAGTAATCTCTTTCTGAGAAGTTGCCAGATCCCCTAACCATCTTTGGGTTGAGAGCTCCTGAAGATGCAGTTGTTGCCTATCAGTTGCTGGAGCCTGTGGGTTCCAGACAGACCTCCACGGTGGTGTTATACAGATTTTTGCTGCCTAGCAAAAAAAAAAGATAGATAAATATAGCTATAGCTATGTCTATAGGTATAGATATCTATATCTATCTTTATCATCTATCTTCATATCTCATCCTATTTGTTGACTCTGTCACTTCAAAATTTCATTGAGGGTGTTATTTTAAAGTTGTTTGGAGTGGAATGTTGGGAGTATTCAGGTGTGTGGCTGCCCTTAATCTGCTATCTTGGCTCTGTCCCAGCTATGAATGCCATGACTTCTAGTATTCTGTATGTTGCCTTGTCTGATATTTTATATCTTGGTAGCATCTGGGCAAGTAAAATTAATCTTTATTGACTGCTTCTTAACAACATATTCCAAATCAAAAGAGACTTTAAAATACAAATACATAATTTTTTTTGAAAATGTGCTTACTCTTGAAAAGAAAGGCAACTTTACAGATAAAGGAGAAAACGATGCAGTGATGTCTATCTCAGTTGCTGGCTTCACTCTCCTTGTGATCTCTAGAAGAGGCCTGCAGTTTCAACAGAATACTTGTCACTTTTTCAGAGGAGAATGGAGTGTGGAACAGCAAAATAGATTTTTATCAACATTCTTTATGCATCATCATGGATAGGGGTGATGACAGAAGGGGAATCTATCTTAGTCCTCTAGTCTAGAAACACTTCATAACCTCATAGGCATAGTATCTTAACTAGGGATCTAATATATACATTAATTAAAATTCTACTGCATTTCACATCCAGTACTGAAGAGGCTGTGTCTTAGCAATGAATTCAATGAGAAAAACAAAGCAATCGACTTTAAGGAGAATAAGAATAAGGTTTTTCTTAGAGTGCTTAATGCCTTAGTATGTATGATCTGCTTTTCAAAGAGTTCTTATACTACTGAAACTGGCTTTGCTTGCTCATGGAGAAGACTAAAATAGCAGAGGAAACAAATTCTTTTGGTTTTAATAAAGTTTTTCATTAGTTGTTGTTGTAAAGAGATGACAGTTGGAATAAGCCAAAGAGTTAGTTAAGAGACCACTTGCCTTTGGACCTATATTCTTATTGAGTTTTGGTTTCTAAGTACATCCAAAACATAATACCTGCGGAGAAGGAGAAGAAAAGATCCATTCTAGGGGAGCTGGCTGTCAGACTAGAGTTCTCTCTTGATATGCAAGGGGTACTTCCTATTCATTAGAAACAAAAAAGGTGAGAGGCATCCCTAATACACTGTGGATAAGCCATTGTAAGAAATTAAAACTAGCCATCATTTCTTCCTTCTCAAAGAGAGTATGTTGCTCTTTCATTGTCATCTTCTTTGGGGTTGGAGGACATAAAATTGACATATATGATAATTCTAGGACAAAAAAACTAAGCTTATCCAAAAATAATTGCTGTATGCTATACAGGCAGAGCTCTTAATACAAATGAAAATTACTCAGATATAATTAAGTTGGACAGAAAAAAAAATAACATTCATCATTATATTTGTGTGGAGAGAAGAGTGAGCTGACTATTGATAGAAAGTATAGCATAAGCTACATATTTACCAAATATTACATAGAATATAATTTTTACTGAGAAATACCCTTTATCTTCTTTTCAACAGGAATAGGAAAAAAGGTGGTTTACACTAAGAAAAAAACACTTCCATAAAAAACTGAACATTTCCAATAACATTGAATTCAATTTATGTGTTAAAAAATTCTGAGAGAAAAGTAAAGCACGTTTGAGGAGAATTCTTTAAAGGTGCTCTCATTAGAATTTTGAGAATTTCTCAAAGTTCTCCAAGCAGATGATACAAAGATCTCCAGAGAGAGAGAGACAGAGAGACAGAGAAAAAGTGAGATACACAGACAGAAAGATAAAGAAGAGCAATTGACGTATTTAAAATTTGGATAATAAAATAAGAAATCTTATATGCAATTAAGTGGTTGTCAAATTTATAAGAAATATTTTGGAACTCAAAGCAGCTGTAATTTTGCCTTTAAATAAAATCATTTAGTAATATTTTTTCCTATTTGTTTGTAACTCACTTATGTCTATGATGAATATGATGAAACCCTCTGTTCCCCTCGCACTCTAGTCAAGTGTTCACATTGACTTAACTCTAGACTCCAAAAGGTAGGGGACACTAGATTTGTGCTTTCACAGGGATGAAATCAAAGATTCTGAGGGGAGGTAGGACAAAAAATATGCATTTAACTCTTGCTTCTAACACCCCCAAAATATTCAACTCCTGGCTTGGATTTGAATCCCATTACTCAGATTTTGATTGTTCTGCTTAGTGCTAAGTATTGGGTCATAGATGCAGGGCCCAACTTAGGCATGGCTTAGAAACTATCTAGCTTTAGTTGAAGGAATGGCAAAGCAAGCATGAGTTGACATTGCCTGTGGCACCCAGCATGCCTTAGGCTGAATACACAGCTGATAAAATCAAGGGTCACAGCAGAGGCAAATTGTCTCAATAAAACTCAATTTTCTATTGGTTAAGGGACCAAATAATTCAAATGGGTTTTAGCAGTTGAGGTAGGCTGAAAACACTCATCAGAAGACACTCAAATGAGTAGCTCTTCAGTGAGGAAACTGAGTGGATTGGAGCAGGTTGTGGGAACTGAGTGAAGCATATTGACTCCATCTTGTTACTCAGTTCTGAAACTAGCTTGGTTCCCCTTCTAGTTCAACTTCTATTTTGTGAGGAAACTTTAATTGTGGGAAGTAGGGGAAAAAAAAAAAAAACCTTGTATTGTTTGAACCTAGCCCTTCCAGGCTACTGACTCCTTAGAGAATTTTTTTTTTCTAAGAAAATTGCTTTTTATTAAGGAGTCAGGACACAGTCACCTATAGCCTTTTTGCAGGTGCTGAGGTGTAGGACTTAGAGCTTCACCAAACTGGAAGCCCCTAGGTGCTGCCCCCAAGTGGGAAGATCAGAGGTTCAGCAGAGTCCTGGCCTTGTGGGATATGCAAATGAGATCAATCAGAAGGTGAAACTATCACCAGACATGAGGTTCTTCTGACCAGGAGGGGAGGAGGGAGAGGGAGTACGCTTCCCAGCTATGATTTATTTTAGGGGATGTATGTATAACCTGGGGAGGAGGGGGGAGACTCCTTTATCGAACGATGACCTGATACAGTTTGACTACCATCTGAGAACGGCCAAAGGAAGAAATTGGGGTAAAGGGAGGAGGCAAGAGCGAACATGCAGAAATACAAAATCCTGGTCTTGAGGAGAGGAAAAATGAGAAAGAAGGTTAGGCTCATAAGATGGAGGCAGTGTCTCAATCTAATTCCTAGAAAAGACCAGGTCTTATTTGCTTTATATCTCCTCTACTGCTTAACCCAGGGCATTCCACAGTATTGTTATTTAATGATTGCTAGTAGAATGAATGGATGAATAGTTTAGAAAATCGCAGGAGTCCTTCAGAGGCAAATGGAAAAAGGAGATACCAGTCATTTAACAAACCCACATAAAGCCTGTCTTGTGCAAGGTCTGGTGCTAAGCGCCAAAATAACTAGACAAGTCCCTGCCCTCAAAGAACTTACAATCTAATACATGGGGAGAGAGGAAGCAAAGAAGGTCTGGGAGGAGGGGGTGAATTCACCCAAACTTGCTGTTCTGGTTTCCGCTGCTGTTAGGAAAAAGACTATCCACCAGCTGGGCTTCCGTGCTGTCTCTCTGCCCATACTGCTGCCTGGTGACCACATTGAGATAATGCCCAAGGGAAGCGTAGTAGAGATGGAGCTCCTCTGGAGAAGCATCCCCTCTTGGGGCCTTAGGCTTGGAGGTGTAGTCCTCCACCAGAACCCCTAAGCAGTCCAGCAGAGCCACTAGTGCTGCAGCCGAAAGCGTCCATGGCCTTCGAATAGTCATCATAATATTAACATGGGAGGTTGGATGCAAGAAGGAGGTAAAGAATGGAGTCAATGTAGGTGTTTCAGCTGTTTGCTGGGCCAGCCGACTCCCTCTGCTTAGAGACCTTTAACTAAGGATCTAGGTTATGCTGACCAGAAACCCTGTCGGATCCAAAGACTGACGCAAGGAGTTGTCTCACAATGGTACATCTTAAGCATCCCTTATGTCTTATTTGAAAGCCGGCCACATACATGTTCCTTTGATTGCTTACAAAGTCTTGTGAAAGTAGAATACTTTTTTCTGATTTCAGGGAATTGCATCTGTTCACTTGCCCCCTCCCAAATTGCAGAGTCCCTAACCTCTCCTCCAATTAGAAATCAGATTATGTAATGTTATGTCCTGTTTGTTTCCTTTTTAATTAATTGGCTCCATTTGAGTAATTGTTTTGAACATACAAAAATCTGTATCTAGGGTCCAGGCCTAAGCTAAAGAGCTCTGGTCCTGGTTTGTTGGGCAATTGCCATACTTTGCTTAATAAATCAATATGCTAAGAAGCTCAAACCTTTGTTTCCTCTGTCATTTCATCTTTGAAACAGGAAGCCTATTTTTCCAGCAGAACTGAAGTAAAATAGGTCCTTTTTTTCCTGGAGGTAGTCCAGATTTCCTCTTTGACTGAGAAGGAATTTCTATGGCCTGAGAATTACTGAATCTCATGCTGGGAAGGGATCTCAGAGGCCATCCAATACAAACAACCCAGGTAGCAGAGTAGTCTCTATCACCTCCAGACATGGTTAAAAGACATTCAGGACTATGGAACTCGTTATTTCCTAAAGCAGTCCATTCTACTTTGGAATAGCTTTGAGAAAGATTTTCTTTATATCAAGTGGAAATATTTCTCTGCAGAACTTCTGCCAATGTTTTAGTTCTGCTCTCTGGGGTCAACAAGACTGATTCTTTTTCTACATGAAAAGGTCTTCTCTTCTAGGCCAAATTTCCTGAACTCCTTCAACTGATATTTGCAAGGTATAGTTGTGAGCCTTCCCTCCATGTTACTTTCCTTTGGATGTATTCCATCTGGCCAATATTTTTTTCCTGATAGGAAACCCATACCTGCACACGTATGTTGTCTGATCAGAACATACAACACAAATATGACAACTTATTTAAAGACCATGCTATGCTAATTCAGCTAAACTTCCAAATAATAGCCAATTTACATTGCTCACTTATATAAAAAATGCATTCCACTTATTTCCCCAGGACCTTTTCCTAAAAATATGAACTATTGCCTAGCCTTTCCTCCACCATCTTGTTCTTGTCCATTTTTTGAACTCAAGTGAAAGATTTTACAATTTTCCTAATTAAATTTTGTTTAATTATAATTGGCCCATCATCTGTCAAGATCTTTTTCAATTTTAAAGGCCTAGGTCCTTTTGCAGCTCTTCTGATTCATTATTTTGAGAAGTTATGTCTTCTACAGAAGACTTTTCTAGAAGGAGATAATCCTCTTTTCGGCAGTTCAGCAAGTCCTTGCAAAGCAGTTAAGGAATAAGTTTTTCTACACTTGAAATGTGGGATAAACTTTCACAAACACCTATGCTTATATCCTCAAGGTTAGATTTTCAGTATTTTATGTAACACATTCTGTCATGGTTCTGTCTTTCTTATAAATGTAGGCTGTGTTATCTTTGCATGCATTGCTAGATCAGTAAATAATTTAGAGATTTGCTTCTTAGGGCTTACAAAAAATAAAGTATCTTTTAAAAAACACTGGCAGTCAAGGTGTTATTTCTTCCCTTTCAGGTGATCTAATCTACATTTAATTAATCAATACACAAGGTTGTTTGTTTATTTTTGCATACTATGAATCATTTTCAAAGCAGTTGTTTTTGTTTTTGGTGTGTGTGTGTGTGTGTGTTTCTGAGCTTCCTGGGATCAAGCTGTGGCAAGGGGGTTAGGAAGAATTATATATGTTTAATACAATAAAATTCCTCTCCCTCATTCCTCCAGCTCTACTGGAACCAAGAGTGAATCAAGGTGTGCTCAATCCCCATCAGACCCCCTGAAGAAATGTAAGAGGCTCAACTTTAAGGTGCTTGATAACTGAATTGAACCACCTAAAATTTTTCAGTTATTTTTTCTACCTGAAGGTTTATGAAATTGTTCTTTGTCAGAAATGAAACTCAGATACAAGGATAAGGGAGTTATCAGCACCCACTATGCAAAGAGTAATAAGGGATGCCTGTACTTATATGTTTGTTGTTTAGTCATTTTTCATTGTGTCTCACACTTCATGACCCCTTTTGGAGTTTTCTTGGCAATGATCTAGGAGTGGTTTGCCATTTCCTTTTCCTGGCCATTTTACAGATGAGGAAAATGAAGCAAATGGGGTTAGGTGGCTTGCCCAGGGTCACGCAGCTAATAAGTGTCAGAGGCCAGAAAAGGAGGCTTCCTGACTCCAAGCCCGGTGTTCTACCCATTGCACCACCTTGCTGCTTACATGTTTGTTTCAGTCAAGCCTTAAAGAGGAGCTCTTGACTTCTCTCCGATGACTTTTGTACTTTGGCCAAGAGAAAGTTAGGTCAGTCATTCAGACTTTAGCCCTTTAGATCAATCAAGTCTCAAGAACAGTTCACTTGTCAAGGGTGGGGTAACTAGCTAGCCTATACTGGTAGGGACATTAGCATATATGATTCTTTCTATAGCAATAGAGCAGAGATTCAAACCTAAGTCTTTTGATTTCAGATCCAATGCTTTTTTTTTTTGCCATACAATGTAAAGAATAAGAGGAAAGCAAATAAGGAGTTTTTGTAAGATAAACCAGTATTATCCAGCCATAGGCTAATTGTTTGAGCTCAGTTAGTCACTTCCCATTATTGAAGCTCATTTTCCCTATTACTAGTGATTATGGGATTGAATCTTCCAAATAATTTAAATTTGACAATCATCTTAGTTTACTCTCTTACCGACCCTGTCCTGGTTGCTGGTTATAGTTATACAAAGGCAAAAAAAGAATGAAACAAAGACTGACCTTAAAGTACTTTCATTCTAGAAATGAATCTTCTGGTTCTAAGGTGATAGACAAGACAGAGTCAGGAAACTAGTACAATCCATACTTAGTACCTATGTGACCTTGGAGAAATTATTTCACTCTTTTTCTATCTGTATAATATTTGTACTAAATACTTCACATGAGTATTTTGAGGAAAATGTTCTGCAAATCACAAGTTATCATAGAAAAAGTGAGTAACTATTGTGAGCATTAAAAAGAGTAGGAAACAACATGGCAGAGTAGAAAAAAATTCTGGACTACCTGTTCTGCCTACCTAAATTCTGCATTTGGTTCTTCTTAGTTGTATAATTGTCTATATAGTTATACAATATCACTTAAATTTCCTTAGCATTAGTATCATTTGTCACATGGGCATAAAAATACCAGTAGTATTGTTGTGAGCCTCTAATGAGATAATAAAATGAAAGGATTTTGAAATATTTAAAGTGCTGTATAAATATTTAATGGGGGTCTAGCTAGCTCGTGTGTAGACTTTTTCATATGGTGTCTTCACAGAAAGTTGGTTGTTGTTCTTCATGCTCAAAGAGGACCAAAATGACATAATTATGTAGGGGTCAATGTACAGGGTGTCTAACTATGGTTGATTAGACCAATATGAGTTCATAAGTCTCTACTACAGGTTGGGCACAAATAGTTCATTTGAACATTTGAAATGGACATGGCCCTAAATTTTTGCATCTCACATTGATTTAGAGCTATTACAATTTTGCTTTGCTCATAGAGTAAGCACAACATACTAACTGGTCCTGTGCCAGTTTCTCCCATGTCATACAATCAATGACAAAGTTCTTCAGAGACACCTTGAGAGTGTCCTTGTATAACTTCTTCTGGCCTCTGTATGAGCTCTTGCCTTATGTGAGTTCTCCCTAAAGTAGTCTTTTGGGTAAATATATAGTTCACATTTGATGGTATCTCTCCATGTGGAGGATGCGAAGGAGTCACTTCTTGGGAGAATCATCGTGCCTTATAACAGAAGTGCCTTAAAGAGATAGATTTCAAAGCATGAATAGTGACTGGTTCCAACTGGCTAACCTTTGGTTGAAGGCTTCAGGGGTATTCAAAAAAGCCTATCATCCTCAGCTATACTCTTTTTGCCTCAGCACTCTTGGGGAATACCAGTGACAACAGAGGATAAGACCCTGTGAGTTAGAATACCAGAAAGCTCCTTGGCATCTTGTCAATTCTAGAATTAGGGCTTGCAACTGGAGTAATATCAAATCCCTGAGGTTTGAAGGGAGTGGAGAATCCCTTATTCTTCCAAGATTCTGGAGTCCAAGGTTTTTGACACAGTGCTGATGCCCTGAGTATCAAGGAATGACATTTAGAAATAATGCTTAGGAATGCAGCCTATTGCTAAGGTACAGAGTCATGAAGCATTTATGCCAAATTTAGATATGAGCTTGATGGGACCAATGCTGTGCAGAAAGTAAGCTAAAGTTCAATTCTACTCCCCCTGAAATTAAAGTTTCATAGAAGCAAAGTAGAAACTAAGATAAATTTCAATCCTGTATCTCCTGAAATTGAAGTTTTATGAGAGGAAGACATGGCCCTGAGGTGATACAGGGAAACATTTTTGTATGTTTGTTTTGGTTATATTTTTGAAGTAAATATACCATCTTACATAATTTCATAAAAGCTAACTTTTATTAAGTGATTAAATCAAACAGATGTACTAGTCGTTGTCTTTCTAAAAAAAAATGGGGCCTATCCAGTGAGGGATTGAATGAATAACAGTAGAGAAAAAGCTCCTTCAAATCGTTGAAAGCATGGTAGAATCCTGAGGGAGGGAGATATAGCCCATGTAAAATTAAGAAAGTGAGCCAGCACATACAGTTCTCAACCATCTATCTTAATGCTTCAAATCAAATAAATTACATTAAAAACCCTCTAATGAGCACTTTTCCCCCATTTGAGTCCTAGGGTACAAGATAAAGATTATAAAGAAACAGCAATAATAATGAAAATTTTCATCAATTTAAGTGGCATAACATTTAATCCCTGGTGTTACTGTACATCCTGGCTATTTTCCCATGTTGAGAATGGAAACTTTTGCCAAAATATAGCAAAATATTTAAAATGCGTTGTAGTTCTTTTTTCCCATAGCGTTATTTTTTTTTCAAAAAGTTCCACACATGCACAAAACAGAAAGACCAAAAGAGTATCTCTGTGAAAACCATTTAGCAAAGAGAACCTTTAAATAGAGCAGGTTAAAAACAGACATCATACTCTTCAATGAAAGCCTTTTGACATAATAAAAAGTAACTTTTCCCAAGGAAAAGATAAGGCAATTTTCTCTCCTAGCTCCTATTTTCCCATGTGTGATTATTAAATGACAAGAGAACCTCATTAGCCCTAGAAGCATATTGATATATTGAGAAAGTAGAGTTCTATGGATTTTAATTTTATTTGGGTTCATTCTAAGTGAAAACAAGAACTATGAGAGGCAAAAATTAGCTGTTACAAATTTCAATTTCTTTACTTAAAAACTACTTCAGCTATTCAAGATATCTTATAGCATTCATTTCAAATGGATCAGTTCTCTCTTATACAGAATCTATGATCCTTATTTAGGGAAACAATATGTTGTAATAGACAAGGGGCACCCTTAAGTCAGGAAGACCTGAGTACCATTGCTAAATTTGAAACATACTGGCTTTTCAACCCTGGGCAAGTCCTTTAATATCTTAGTGTGAGGAAAATCAGTAATACAGCAATCAATCAACAGGTGTTTATTAAGTGCCTTCTGTCTAGTAGACAATGGGGGTACAATTATAAGGGGGAAAAAAAGAAAATAAATCTCCACTCTAAAGGAGTTTGTATTACAGATCTGTTGTGATCTGAATGAGTTTTGATACCTAGCATTAACTTACACTTGTAAAATCACAGTTGAGGGCTGTCTAGGGTTGGGTAAATACTGGGAAAGAATGGTTCTTGTTAGATGATTTTCCCCGCAAAGCCAAGAGGTTGTTAATACAAGGAAAGAATGGTAAGTAACATACATGACAGTACTAATAGCATTTTAAAATGTTTGCTCTTGTTGTCTTGAAAGAAAACTAACAGAGAAACTTGCTGTAATATAATCCTGGCTTTCCTCAAGCTATGTGCACATTGACTTTCATAATTGCCATCTTATTGTCAACATGACACAGTTTATATGAGATAGACACCATGGCATCCTGTACAAAGCTCTAGCCACCAAGCACCACTGGAGTCCTAAAGCCATTTGAATGGTTAATGTTTGTCATGTCAAAAATAGTCCAACTGTCATCCAGGACAATTATTGGCAGGAGATAATCCAAGAATTGGAATTTTAGCATTCCATTTAAAGCAAAAATCCAATGTTCAGAATTGTATTGATTATACTAAATCAATGTATCACATCAGCAATACCGTTAAAGCAATGTGATTCTTCTTTTCCTACCATTTGCTTGGCAAGAGGAGGGGGAGGTAGACGGCAATTGATCTACCATTAACTAAATATACGGGAAACATTCACTATTTGGATAAGAAATGGAGGAACGCTTTGAAAGGCATTTATGACTATACTTCATGACATGTTATTACCATAGTAACAGTTCAGTTGCATGCTGAGTTTGAATGTGCTTATATTTTCACATTGAGCAGAAAAGCTGTTTTTCATCTTTATATGAGCAAACCGAGCTTCAAGCCAACATTTTGCCATTTGATAGGCCAAAGCACAAACTCTTTAAAAAGTGTGGCTTTAAAGAAAATCCTCATGATAAATGATACAAATTCGAGATTTCAGTCAAGTAGCTGTGGATGGCATCTATAAATCAAAGTTGTTACCAAGGAAGGAGATAAATAAATTTCCAAAGAGAGTGGAAAAACAAAACAAAACAAAATACTTCCAAGACAAAATGGATTCATAAGTGAATTCTATCAAATATTCATGTAACAACTAATTATAATATTACATACTGCTTTAAAGCAGAATGAGTCATACTAAGTTGCTACTGTTACACAAATTTGGTCTTGATCCAAAAAAACAAGGAAATTCAAAATAGAAAAAGAAAACCGTAGACCAATATCCCAATGAACATAGAAATACAACTTTTTAATTAAAATATTAGTAAAAAAAAGCTTAAACAACACATTACAAAGATAATAGATTATGAACAGGTTGGATATACACCAACATTGCAGGGTCGGAATAATGTTAAGGAAACTACAAACTTAATTAAATATTTTAATGATTAAGTCAACACATATCATATGCTATCATATGATCAATGATATCATATATCAATAGATATATGAAAAGCTTTTTTAAAAACACAACATGTATTTCTATTATGAAAACACACTAGAGAAATGAGCAGAACTAAGAGAACATTGTACACAGTAACAGCAACATTATGCAAGGATTAGCTTTGATAGGCTTAGTTCTTCTCAGCAACACAATGATCTAAAAAAATTTCAAGGGACTCATGATGGAAAATGCTATCCACATCTACAGCAACAACTATGGAGTCTGAACGCAGATCAAAACATAATATTTTCTCCTCTTTTCTTTCTTGTGCTTTTTCCTTTTAGTTCTGATTCTTCTTTCAGAACATGACTAATGTGGAAATATGTTTAATATGATTGTACAGATATAGCCCATATCAGATTGCACGCCATCTTGGGGATGGGAGGAGGGAAAATTTGCAACTCAAAATCTTATAAAGTGAACCTTGAAAACAAAAGTAAATTAAAAAATAAGGAAACAAACTAGAAAAATAGAATTAAATGAACTTTTCCTTAAAATGATATGGTGTAAGGGAGACAAACTAGAATCCTTGCTAATAAATTTAGGAGTTAAATGAAGAAACCATTTGCCATCACTTCTACCTGACATAGCACTAGAACTGTTTTCCAGAACAATAAGACAAGAAAAAAGAAATTGAAGGAATACCCATAAGTAAAGAAAAAACAAAATTATTACTTTGCTGATAATACAACTATATACTTATCTCTAATATCAGCTAAATACAACTAAAATGATTAATAACTTTAGGAAACTTGTATGATATAAAAATAAATTGAGTAAAATGATCAACATTTCTATAATAATACTGATAACACCCAGCAAGAAGAGAAAGAAAAATTCCATTTAAAATTACTACAGAATGTATAAAAACATGGAAATTTACCTTCCAAAAAATACAAAAGAATTATATAAATAGACTATAAAACACTATTTATAAAAATAAAGGCAGACCTAAATAATTGGAAAAATATTACTCATGAATAGGAAAAGCAAATATAAAATGAAGACACTACGTAAGTTCATTTACTCATTCAATATCATACTACAACTAACTAGAACTATTTTTATGGCTACTAAAGAATAATAAATAATTTTATATGGAGTTTATAAAAGGTCAAGCATCTCACAAGAAACAATGAAAATGAATGGGAACAACATGCAGCTAGCTATGCCAGATACAAATCTATATTAAAAAAAATTTATTAATAAAACAGTTCAGGACTGGATAAGAAAGAGAGGTTGATCAATTGAATAGACTAGGCATATAAAATACAGAAGTAAATTTATCAAATATTTAATAGACACAAAACCCTAGCTACTTGTATAACTACTCACTATTTTATAAAATGTATAGGTAAAATTGGATGGCATTGTGTGAGAAATTAGCTTTAGACCAACACCTCATACCTTATATAAAGACAGACTCTAGATAGGCACATGATTTAGGTGCAAGAGGTCATATCATAAATGAATTAGAGAAATATGGAAAGAAATACCTATTAAATCTATGGAAAGGAGTGATGTTAATGACCAAATGAGAGAGTATCATAGAAGATAGATAAAAAATTTAAAAGATTTTATGTAAGCAAATCTAATAAAGCTAAGATTAAAAGGAAAACAATTAACTGGTAGAAAATTATTGTGTTAAGTTTCTCTGATAAAGATTTCATTGTTAAGATATATTACAAAATGTGTCAAATTCATAAGAAAAAGAGCCATTTAAAAATTGATAGTCTAAGGATATTAAGATAAAGTTCTCAAATGAAGAAAACTAGGCTATTTATATCCATATAAAAATCCAAATCACTACTAAAATGCAGAGTAAAGCAATTCTGTGATTCTGCCTCACACCTATAAGAATACTAAAGATGACAAAAATGAAAGTAGTAAATTTGGGGTTTTGGAAAACTAGGAAAATTATTCCACAGTAAGTGGACTTCTGAAAGGATGCAACAATCCTAGAAAGCAATTTGGAATTATTCATAAAAATTAGCTCAGCTTTACCACTAATATGACTATACCCAAAATATATTGAAGGAAAAAAAACATCTTATACCTACAAAATATCTATAGCAGTTTTTTGTTTATGTTTTTGTAGAAAATAAGATGATGCTAAACAATTGAGGAAAGGAATAATAAGTTGTGGTATATGAATATGTCATAAGAAATGAGGAATAAATAATTTCAGAACAAAAAGAGACCTAAATGTACTACTGCAGAGTGAAATATGTAGAAAATGAAAAAAAAAGATTATAAGATCAATATTATAAAAAATGAACAACTTTGAGTGCTGTTTGGACAAACAAGGAATAAAATGAGAAGAGTTGGTGAAAACAAAAATTTGAAAGTTATAAGCTACGATTTACACAATGAACATTTGGGATTGCAGAAAACTGATGATGACATATGCTATCTATTACAAAGAGCTGATGGACTTAGGATGTAGAATAAGACATGTACATTTTTGGTATACAGCTATTAAGGATATTTGCTTTGAAAAGAGGAAAGAAGGAGTCTGAAAAGAGTAAATTACATCACACGAAGAGGCACAAAGACCTATTACAGTAGAGCAAAAGAAAGGAGAGAGATGGATATTGTTTGAACCTTACTCTCACAACTTTGGCTCAAGGAGGGAATGATATAATCCATTAGGTATAGAAATCTAATCTACCCTAGAGGAAGTAGAAGGGGAAAGGGGAAAGAAAAGGGAGGAGTGGATAGAAGGGAGAGAAGAAGTAGTAAGGGAAAAGGGAAAGAGAAAGGGAGGGGGGCTGAAAGAAGGGAGGGCAGAATGAGGCAGGTGGTGATCAAAAGTAAAACTCTGGTGAGGATGGAAAGGGAGAAAAAAGAGAGAAAAGCATAACTAGGTGAGAAAATAGCATGGAGAAAATGACACAGATGGTAATCATAACTGTGAACGTGAATGGGATGAACTCTACCACAAAATGAAAGCAGATAACAGGGTATATTAAAAACCATAATCCTACAATATGGTGGTTAGAAGAAACACATTTGGAGTAGAGGGATACACGCAGAGTAAAGGTAAAAGGCTATAGTAGAATATATTAAGCTTCAGGTGGAGTAAAAAAAACAAAAACAGGGTAGCAATCCTTATCTCAGACAAAGCAAAAGCAAAAAATAGACACAATTAAAAGAGCTAAGCAAGGAAACTACATCCTGTTAAAAGGTTCCATAGACAGTGAAGTAACAACATTACTAAACATATATGCACCAAGTAGTATATCACCCAAATTCTTAGAGAAGTTAAAGGAGTTATAGGAAGAAACAGATAACAAAACTATACTAGTGGAGGACCTCAACATCCCCCTCTCAGAATTAGATAAATATAAACACAAACTAATAAGAAAAAAGTTAGGGGGATGAATAGAATTTTAGAAAAGTTAGATAGGGTTGACCTCTGGAGAAAATTGAATGGGGGCAAAAAAGAATATACCTTTTTCTCAGCGGTCTCAGAGAAAACAAGAAATAACTGATAGATTGTCCATGTACTCTATTTATACTCATACAATTTCACAAGTCCTAGAATAAGGTTGACAGAACATTGGTTGTACCCCCCTGAGAAGGTTTTATAGGAGGACACACGTTGGAGTCACATAGAGTGAAAGTCCAGGCATAGTATTCAATCTGCATATGTAAAGGGGCTAGCCATGTGAATGAAACCACAAATCCCTTCAAAAAACAAAGTCCTACCATAACACTTGCCTTGATTCTAAATCTCATGTTTGACTCCATATATATAAATTGAAATCCAATATATTGAGAAGATCACTAAATATGAAAACTTGCTCTTGATAAAGAAACTGTCCAAAATGATTTGAAGCCATTATTACCTTGTCTATTAAACTCATACTTGGATGTGGGGAAGGAACTTTCAACATGGTCTGGATAGAAGATATAATCTTTGTATTCCACTTGATACTGTTCTGACTGTTGCCACAATGACAAACATGATTTTAAGTACCATTGGCTTGATGTGATTGATGCCAGTCTACTGCATGGTTAATGTTAATTATTATAAATGAAAGCAGCATAATTTGAGATGAAAAATAAAACAACATAGTTTAGTAATGGAAACAAAATTGGTATAGTAAGACCAGAATAGGCATCATAAATCAAAGATTATGTTCACACTTAGCTTTGTGTATATACCAACATCCAAGAAAAGGATACTAGTTTGTATTTTATCTGAGATTATAATACATTTCAATGGCATGAATGCCTATGAGTGGCCAGTGCTTAGGTCTGCCCACACAACTACAAATGTGATATAATGCCTCCTCTATTGAATAAAACATTGCACTACATGTGATTCAGCATGGGTTACCAAGCATTCATCAAATGTCCAGTGTGGACAAGGCACTGTGTTAGGCACTGCTGTTATACTGACAAAACTAAAACATACCTTGTTCTCAAGAAACTTGATTCCTACTAAGGGAATGGTAAGTAAAAAGATTACTGAATTAGAATATAATCCAAGGAAGGAGATAGTGATACACTAGTGAGATCAAGAAAGGTTTTTCAAAGAGATGGTCCTGGATTGAGTCCATTCATCATCTACTCTGAAAGTCAGTTAGTTTATTAATACTTTTCCTAAAATGTGATAATCAGAACTAAACATGATATCATAGGTGTGGTCTGACCAAGGAAGAGTACAAGGCAATAGTCAGCTCTATCACTTTAAATGCTATGATACTCCTAATACAACTTATTAAAGTATTTAACTATATTTACATATATTCTATATTATTTAATGAATTATTTGTGTACATGCTACTAGTACCTTCCTTCTGGGTTTATATCCCACTTACATTGTATATATTGTTTACACATTGTCTGCTCCATGAAATTTTCGGCTCCTTGAGGAGAGAAATGATATTTTGGTATTTTTGTATTTCTTTTGTATCCCCAATACTTAGCATAATGCCTAAGCCATGAAAAAGGATTAATAAATGCATGTTGATTAACTAGTTGATAATAGCTTTATTTTGGCTAAAGTGACATTGAGCTGGCAGTTAACTAAATCCTCAAGTACTTTAGACATCATGGGTAAAGTAACATTTTTGACAGATCTGGGGCAGGGCCAAGATGGCAGAGCAGAGAAGGCACTCTGCTAAGCATTTTCAGCATTTTCCTCCAAATGGCTTTAAAATCACACCTCAAAATGAGTTTTGGGGTAGTAGAGTCAATGGAAGGTCAGAGGGTGGCATTCTTTTAGCTTCGAACAATATAGGAGGTTGGAAAAAGAGAACTGTGGCATGGAAGTAGAGGATGATCTGAAGCTTACATAGATGAAAAACCAATAGTAGGATCAGGTTGTGGTAACAGAAAGAGTAGCATCTTTGGGAGTATATCATTAAGGCAAAATTCATGACCTTGAAGAGGACCATGAGCATACCTGAATGGTTTGGAATTGCAGGATATAAGGAATTCTCTAAATAAAAGGTAGAGGAATTAAAGTATTTATTCAAGCTCCAAAGGACTGGACCCAAGGACCAATGCCCCCAATTTTATATTGTGGCAAAAATCTTCCAGAACCAATAAACCCCCTCAGAATAGTAACCAGGAGGTTACAGAAAAGTACTCTTGCAGCACACCAAACCATACTTGTGCTTCCCCCCCGCCCCCCACAATGCTAGAGCTCTCCTGTAAGAAGATCACTCACGGATCCCAAGCCCCTACTCAGCACTCTCTGGACTGCATGCTCAGGAAGCTGTCTCTTAGCTACTCTCAGTCCTCAGTTTCTGCTCCTCCTAATCCTCAGTTTATCCAGGCTCTGCTACTCTTTCAGCTTCTATGGCTCAGGCTTCTGCTGGTTCTGCTTCTGCTGCTCCTGCTTCTCCCTTTTCCTGCTTCCACCACATTTCCAAGCTCTGTTCTCTCTTTTTATACAGTCCTTAGATGTCATCCAATTGACTAGAATGTCATCTGATTGACCAGAATTTAGGCTCTGGTCTTAGCAACTCCCCTTAGGGGCCTGAAGGCTTCACACCCACATTGGTTTAGGGCCTAGTAACTAGGGGGTTGGGGCCTACTGGGGAACAAAGATCTAATCAGACTTCCTTTTGTTGGCCCCACCAAAAGCCCCTCCTGAAGCCTATTCAACGGGAAAGATCTTTTCACTTACTGATTGGCTTTACAGAGTCCTCAGGCCAGAGTTGGTGAAGGTACCTAATGAGATTAGAGAGGAATCCTGAGCTAGCCCTGGACACAGGACCAGAAGCAATTTGGCAATTCCATTATCTATATCCACTTCTGGATCATAGTTCAAGGATGGAGAGACACACTTTTAGTCAAAATGGAGTGAAAGACCTGAGGGGCCATGTCACTATTGGTCATAAGGGATCGGTGTCCCTGAGCAACATCCAGTCCCAAGGGATCAGGAACCTTCTGGTTTCAAAGGGTCAGGGACTGTTACTGGGTAAAGACCAGAGTGTAGACCACACCTCTCCTCAGATCACACCACAGTGGAAGCACCAAAAGTTTCCAAACTCCCAGAACTACTCGGAAAAGCATGGAAAAGCTTGAAACTTACAGTATTGCTCCTCTCCCCCATGTCAGGAACAGAGCCCGATTTTAATATAAAATTCAAAATCAAGAAATAACGTTGGAAAATGAACAAAAAAGCACATAAAAATAACTCAATCATAAAAAGCTATTACAGTGACAAGGAAGATCAAGATACAAGCTCAGAAGAAGACAATGAAGTCAAAACAGTTACAAGAAATGCATCAAAGGCAAAAAAATGTGAATTATACACATGTCTGAAAAGGACTTCTGGAAGAGCTATTCTTTTTTTTGAAATGAAATAAAAATGTTAGAGGAAAAATCAGGTAAAGAAATGAAAGAAAAGTAATAAAACCTGAAAAGAAAAATAATAACTTGAATCCATGAAACACCAAGAAACAATAAAACAAAAGCGAATATTTTTTTTAAAGAAAAAAAATGTGAAATGTATCATTGGGAAAACAACTGACCTGGAAAAAATGGATTGAGGAGAGATAATTTAAGAATTATTGGACTGCCTGAAAGTCATCATAACAAAATAGCCTGGACATCATATTTCAAGAAATTATCAAGGAAAACTACCCTTATAGGCAAATTTCAGAGATACTAGTTCAAAGAGAAATAACTTAAGTAACCAGAAAGGCACCATTCAAATACTATGCAACCATAGTTAGAATCATACAAGATTTAGAGACCACCACATTAAATAATCTGAGGTTTTGGAATATAATATTTTGGAAGGCAATAGAATAAGATTAGAAACAAGAATAACTAACCCAACAAAAATGGGTATAATCTTTCTAGGGAAAATGGATACTTAATAAAAGAGAGGACTTTCAAACATTTCTAATGAAAAGACCAGAGGTAAATTAAAAATTTTATTTTCAAATACAAAACTCATAAGGAGCATGAGAAAAGCACTAAAAAATCATAGGAGACCCCAATAAGGTCAAACTATTTACTTTTCTTTCTTGGAAAATGATACATGCAACTTCTGAGACCTTAATTTTTATTACAACAGTTATAAGGGTTCTATATAAAAGAGGGTACAGGCGTGAGTGGACTATGTTAGAATGGTGTAAAATACATGGATAGGCAAGAAAGGGCAATGCCCTAGGACAAGGGGGAAGAATAGGAGAAAGCATAAGGAAAATTATCTCATAAAACATGCAAAGAAGAGCTTTTACTGTGATGGAGAAAATGGTAGAGAGGGAGGCATATAACACTTGAACTTCACTCATCTAAATTAGTACAAAGAGGGAATATGTATGTATATAGTAGGAGGTGAAAGGGATGAGGAAATTGGAACTACACATATAAGGCAATTAAACATCACTATCGAGATGCAATAAATGCATTCTAACAGAAAATATTTTTCAATATGTACCTGGTGACCATCTTAGCTTGATTGTCAATTCAGTAGAACCATTCAGTGATCAAAGACAAAGACAGTCTTTGTTTCTCTACCCAGTCCACTAATATATACCGTTCTAACTGCACTTAGAGTCACAGGAGTTAAAGAATTCAAGACCCAAGACTGAACACTTCATATTTAGCCCTATTATTTTGCATCAAGTTTCACAAAAGTAAACTTAGCCAGAGCCCCTCAAAAAGAAATTAAAATCCATGTCTGTGTGGTGAATGAGTTTTCATGTTCCCTGTGTGAGAAATTAGAACAGGTTAAACTCCTTATTAAATATCAATTGATCATGGATGAAACCGTAGAATATAGTAGGTACCTCTCAGTTTATCTAAATCTTTAATTCTGACTTTAAATGGTATTTCCTTTCCCATAATGATCTTATAGAATTTGATTCATGACTACATTGATATTTTAATAAAGAGTTCTATTTTTCTAGAGGAATTATAACTCTAATATAACTTCCTCACCCCTACCTTAAAATATGTAAATACACTAACCAGTAAGTTCAACCCTCAGTATCACTTCCTCTTCTTTCTATCCTCCTTCCCCTCCCTCCTTTCCTCCATCCCTCTCTCTCCCTTCTGCCTCTCTGTTTCTGTCTCTCTGTCTTTCTCTCCCTCTCACACACATATACACATATATACACAAAGTTGTCTCTCTATGTCTGTGTGTATATATGCCAGAAGCTCAAGGATCTGTGGTTACACGGGTGTGGTAACTACACCCAAGAACATGAGGGACATGAACTTCAATCTGTCTATAATATAATAGAGTTGACCTTAAGAAAAAAAAAATCATCAATAATCCTTTATTAAATGCCTACTATGTAATTGGCATTCTGTTAAGTGCTGAGGATATAAAAAAGTTTTTTTTAAAAAAAGACCCTACTTTCAAGGAGCTCACAATATGAAAATGGTAAGATATGTCTACAGAATAGATGGACGTTAATCTCCAAGACAAAATACAATCATTGGATTGTTAGTTAGGGAAGGTAAAGGAGAATGGGTAGGATATGAGGTAAGTCTTGAGGAAGCCAGAGAAGTCAAGAGGTGAAGATGAAAAAACATATTCCAGGCATGGGAGACAAGCTGTGAAAAGGTATAGATATGGGTCTGACCATTTCAGTTCCTATATTCAACAAAATCTAGTAGATATATTACAAAACCCTGTTTGAAGTTCAAAGCCCTCCATAATCTGGCCACTTTCCACTTTCTATGTTTTCAGTCTTCTTAAAAATCTTACCCCCCTCTATAAACTGTGATCCAGTGTCACAGATCTCCTTGTCGAACAAGATGTTTCATACTCCAACTCTGGATATTTTACTGGATGTCCTTCACTTCTAGAATTTTCTGCCTCCTCATCTCTGTGTCCTGGCTTCCTTCAAGTCCCAGATAAAATCCTACCTTACGTAATAAGCCTTTACTAATCCCCCTTAATGGAGAGAAAGCAGAAGAACCAATTTTACAGATGTCTTTCTCAAAGGCTTCAGCTACGAAGTGAAAGAGAGATATAGGACATTTGAAATAGAGAATGGTCACATTCAGTGAGATTTGTTTAGCTGTTTGTTTTTTAAAGGATGAAGCCATGAGGAAAAGAGTGTGTACGTAAGTAGCAATGCAGAGGCCAGTAGATAGTGAGACACCAGAGATTAGCAAAGGCATAGAGATAAGAGAGGTCATAGCTTATAATTCTTAAAGATAGGATTTGAATCCAAGAATTCCTAACTTGAACCTTATCACTATATCAACTATGGTGTTATATAGACTCAAAAAGGTGGGGAACATATTTCCCAATATATAGTTTCTACTTGCCTAATATTTGGAGCACAATAGGAGCTTAATAAATATTTTCTGTTTAAAGAATTATCATTTTGGTGAACCATATTTTTCTATTACCCAAGTTACTAATGGGGAGGGATTACACCCTTTTGGAAACTCCAATTAGGTATTCAGATGAGGAATGATTTTGCCTGAAAATTCTATAATTCCATTAATTTTGTAGATAATTCATGAAAATTATGTCAGAATATTAATCCCTACCTTATATTTTGCAAGTTTAGAAATCACTACAGCAAAACATCTGCCCTGAAGTGTTCATGCAAGTACCAAAGATGTCTAAACCATCATTAAGACTTTGCTGTGGGCACTTAGCAAATCTGAGATAGGTAAGTCAAGTTCAGGACTCTTGTTGTCTATCTATATGTATCTTCCATTAACCGTCACATGAAAATCAATAGGCATTCGATTCATGCTTATGAATGGGCAGAATATAGATCTTTAATATCAGTTAAATATCAACTGGGTTTGAGTGCATTGACTTCTGTAGAAAAAAATCCTAAATCTATTGAGTCACCAATTCCTGTAGTTCATTTGAGTTTCGATACTACACAGGCAAGTAAAATTTTTTGGACAGTAAGTCTTTTTAACAAAAAAAAACATATTTCATATGAATGCATGATGTAATACGATACAGACCTTTTCAGTAATTACTGTATATTCAAACTCCAGAGAACAGTACAATAAAGTTATCACAGAGTTCTCATGAAAATCTCATGTCATTTCCAAAGCAACAAGAATATAAAATTCATTATTGGTCAAACTTTTGTAGCTAATAAAAATGTGAGTTAACTAAAACTGTTCATTTCAAACCAGATTTCACACTGGAAATAAGAAAAGACATTTGCCTTCTAGGTACTTACCAATTTCATTAGATGTGATGGATTTTTTTGTATTATAGAGATTCTTAGGAGATGAAAAATACTGATTGCTTCTCCTTTCTAATATAGCCATAGTTCATGTCTTGGAACTAGTGCTATTGTCAGAGTGAATAATATTTTAATGTGTTTAGGTATGGCCTCATTCTTCTTGATAGAAAAATGAAATGACTCAACATTAGGGGAATTTGTTATCAGTCACTTGAGTAACATTGATGCCAAATATTTCTGATGATGAGTTGGAACTTCAAGTAAGATTTTGGAAGAGAAAATTAAAGGCTAAAATGTGTACACTACACCTCTCTCTTTGGGTGGTTTGTATAAACCAAGGATCATATATCCTGACAAGGGAGGAGGACTTGTTCAAAAAGGAAACGAGATCTCTGAAATGTCATGTCCTGCAGGCCTGTTTCTCAATGGACTGACTCATAACAATTTTAAATTTTATAGTCAAGTCTTTTCCATGACAAGCTCCAAATTCTTTGGGGATTCTGAAGCTCTGAATAGATCCTTGTTTTATAATGTCATGACATGTTAAAAGAAAATAACCAGACTTAGGAAAATAAAATACTGGGCATCAAAATTGTATTCCTTGATTCTTTTTTTGAGTTACAGCCCAAGAATGTCACACCATTGATTAGAAAAATACAAGTCAGATGTTCTGCATAACATCATGCACTTAGCAGGCATTTCCTAAAAATCTGTTATTTGCATGAAAAAGAAAAAAAATGAATGTAGCTCCCAAAGAGAAGTGAGGAAAAAATATCAAGGGGACAGAAATGAGAGATGAAGAAATATCAAGAACTTGAGAAATAACAGAGGAAAAAACACTTACAGAAGGACAATATGGTAGTCATGAATTAGTAACACTAGTATATTTCTATAAAAGAAAAACCACAGCCATTAGAAAATTACAGACTCACAGAATCTTAGAGGTATAATGGGACTCACAGACCAACTCTTCTAACTTGCATCCAGAACACAAAACAAAATCAAACCAAAAAAAGACCTCTTTAAACTTGAAGATTTACATTGGGAGTGAGCCCACCACCTCTCAAGGCATTTCATTCCATTTTGGGATAACTCTAATTTTTCAAGAAGTTGGATATGTGCTTGTTTTCCTCCTTATATTAAGACTAAACTTACCTCTATGAAACCTCTAACTTGAAAGACATTGAGGCATTAATGATTTAGTGATCATTTTTTAGATTAAGTTATTCATACATCTTCAAATCTAATGTACCTGTCTTGTACATCTCCATCTTAGACAGAGGTGTGCTGTTGATTTTTTTTTGGGGGGGGGGAAGAGGGGAAAGTACCAACTAATACCCTTTTAAGTTGAATATGCCATTATTAATATTTTTCCATTACTTTTTAATATTTAGACAATCAACAAAACAATAAATCTGGATCTGATTTGTAGCAAGGTGTAAATGATTACACAGAAAATTTAAAAATTGCCCTTCACAAGCCAGTTCCAAATGGCCCCAGCATACTCTTGATCTTAGGAAGCAGTGTGACACAAGGATATTAAGATGAAAAAAAAGAGGCAGTTGTAGTTTGTGGACTCTGTGCAAAGTTATATTAACTAAATTATTTGACGGGTTCAATGCACTGCTTCCTTCTTATACAATCATAGGCATGTCAGGAGACTTTGAAGTGTTATTTACCCTGAACAAAGCAATTCAGACCAACCCAAATGTTTAGGTTATAAGTGTCTGCTATTGTCTTGCAATGTTAATCTACATAGGCTGCTGCAGTAGTCCAGGTTAAAGGTTATAAGAGCCAAAACTGGGTGGTCATATGAGTAGAAGGAAGAGTTCAAGTGGGAAAAATGTTATAGAATTAGAATCAAAGACTGAGAAGCTAGATAGGCATAAGAGGCGAGGGTCAAGCAAGAGTTGAGATTGCAAACTTGTGTAATTGAGAGGATGAGGACTGCTGTCAGCACCCATAGAGACATTAGGAAGAGGGAAGAGTTTGGGGGTAAAATCTTACTGTGTTTGTGATATCTATGGTATTTCAAGTTGTAGTCATATAGTTTGTAATACAGGACTCAAGTTTAGGGTATAATGGTAATGGATGTTCACTTAGATATGGGAGTTATGCAAAAGATGATATTTGAACCCAATTAAATTGATTGGATCCCTAAAAGGAATGTAGAGAGAGAAGAGAAAAGGTGGTGAGCCCTTGCTTACATCCACCAGAGCATGAAAAAGGATGGGGATGCTGAAAAAGAAACTGTGGAGATGCCAAACAGGTAGGAAAAGAATTGAGGGGGAAAAAAGCAATGAAAATCACTGAGAAGACGAAGTAAAGGAGGAAAGGGTAGTCAACATCTTCAACAGCTTCAAAAAGGTCAAGAAGAATAAGGGCTTATTGAAAACAAAAGCAAAACAAAATTAACAAAAGAAAGAAAATATTAGATCTGACCATCCCTCGATCATCTGTGACTTTGGAAAGAACAGTTTTAATTGAGTGATGTTTACAAGCCAGATTGCAAATAAATTATAGCATACTCCTAGGACTTTTAATATCGTTCATAATCTTGCTCTGGCCTATCTTTCTAGCCTGATTTCATGCTATTCCTTCTCACACTGTCTACATCTTATCTAGCCAAAGGTTCTATTTGCTGTTCTCTATATATAACATCCCAATTCCTACCTCCAGGCCTTTATCTAGACTATTCACCATGCCTAGGATGCTTTCCTTTGCTTTTGACTCTGGGGAACTTTCCAGATTTCCTCAGTTGTTTCCATCCTTACCCCAAATCACACCCTACTTATTTTGTATATTATAACCTATATTTATTTATCTATAAACGTATTTTATCTCCTAGTAGAATATAAGCTCTTTCAATGCAGGTACTCTCTTACATTTATATTTATAACCCAAGTGTCTAGAATGTAGTAAAAACTTTTAAAAGTTTGTTGATAAAGATGATAATGATAATATAATTTATAATAGCCTATAATAATTTTCATTGAATGCTATAATTTGCAAGACACTTTAGATGCTATAGCATTTGACCTTCACAATTTTACATACTGGGTGTTTTTATTTTCCCTCTTTGGAAGATGAGGAAATTGAGGCTGAAAGGTTGAGACTTATCCAAGTTTATACAGCTAATATCTAAAGTAGAATTCACATTTAGGTATTCCTGTATCCAAGACCAGCATTCTATCTACCATATCTCCCAGCTACCTGATACACGACAAATGATCAGGGAATCTTTGCTGAAGACCTCCTATGAAATTGACTTCTCAGCCACAAATCTTCATTGGCAGAATAGAATAGGTAAGTTACATTTGCCAAAGGGGGTCCATTGCTCTTGGTATCACATCTACTTTAATTTTCTTTTGATACATGTCATTCCAAAAATATCATTCATGTAACATCACTGGGAAGATATTAATGTTAAGAATATGTTGCTCTTGCTTCTGGCTTGTTTGTTGTTTTTGTTGTGGTTAGTTTATATTTGTTTTTTCTTAGATTCTGTTATTATTTTTTGCAGCAAACAACTAGACAATTTCCAAAATAGATCCAAGCTGATCTCTTCTTTCTACAAACCACGAACCCATCTCAGTGTGTATTCTCTGTTCCTGTCCAGTATTTAATGACCAATCCACTAACTCAGTAAGTTGGATAACCAGCTTCATGGAGTCATCTGAGTTGTATGTTTTATAATGATGTTTTTCCCTGTATGGATGGTTAAAATTTTCTTTTTCAATTTATTATTCATTTAAAGAAAAAGCTTTTGTAATGTTCTCCATTCAAAGTACAATAAACATATTACTGATGAAGAGAATTTGGTCTCTAAGGAGTGGTTTAGTTTGGACTTTGCACTGCTATCAAATACCTTAGGTGAGCATTTTATGATTTGTTTAATGTAGATACTAAAAAGAGGAATTGAACAAAATTATTTCCACAATCATGGAACTAAACTATAGGTGTTGTGGAATCTCATAATTTAAAAAAAAAATTCTTAATGAGTTGTGTTATTGTTACAATATGATTTAGAAAACTGATAGCTATGTTCTCAACGAAGATACACTTCATGTTTGCACTGACCAAATTTTTTAATAAATAATTATTTCATAAATATTTTACTTACTGATACCTATCGCTTTTCCATTTTCTGTTAAAAACATGGTTGGTAATGTTCCATGCTGTAATCTTCAGTAAGCATCTTAATTCTTCAACTAGAATCTTTGTTTACAAATCAGCAAAAAGAAAAAAAAATTAAAATTCAGTCTTGTGGAGGGGATGGGAATGAATGGGATGGGAAATGTTGGCAATTTCAGCAATTAATTATAAAGAGTGGCAGAAGCAGTTCAGTCCCTGGCACATAGAAAGCCACAGAAGAATTCTAGTCTGTTAAAGCTGAAAAAGAAGTACTAAATCAGTAGTGGAAAGAATTTGTTAGCAGATAACTCTAATTGGTTGAGCATATTGGAATCTGATTTATGTGAGATGAGAAAGAAGGTGGAAGAATAGCAGTTCTCAGATCCACAAAGACGAAGACTGTAGCTAAGTATCAACTGATGAATTCTATTGATACCAAGTTGGTGAAACGAGTCAACCAAGACAAATGGGAGAGAAAACTGAAAGCCAGAGAATCATGGGTTAAAAGAAATCACAGTGAATCCAGATAAGCATTGAGTGATGTAGCAGAAATGAAGATGGAGGGAGAAGTGTATTAGGCTTAAGCTGAATGTAACAAGGTCAAGGAATATAGAGTGGTGCTTTTTAGGGGCAGTGTTCCTACCTCCTTTAAATCTTAAAGAAGCTATGTTTCTGTAATTCTTAAGCCTGGCAAATTTATTGACAGGAATTCTAATTAGTGGTTTTCTAGAGCTTTAATTTTCATGAATATAAACTCTAGGGTCTGTCCACCTGAAATAAAGAGGACTACCAGAATTGCAAAATCAAGGGTCTTTAATCAAAGGCAAAGGAACTGCAGTTTTGGAAACTTCACTGCACCAGAGTACAAGAGTGTCTACGAGGGGCATAAGGAGTAGAATTTAAATACACTTCAATAGTGAAGAGTGCTCAGGAGGGGCAGCAACAAGGAGTTAAGTTGTTTTGCAAAATAGCCAAAAGCTGGGGAGTAATGACTTCTGCTCAGAGCACAGGGCTCCAGGTGCAGCAAGTTTCGAGAGAGATCACAGCCCCTTCTGATGACTGTATTCAATAGGTCCGTGAACTTCATATGTGTGTACATATGTATACATATGTGTATGTGTGTATATATGTATATGTTTATATGTATATATGTGTATATTTGTGTATATGTGTGTATGTATATATACAAACATACATTTATATACATATATAAAAGTTATAACTTAATTTCAATATAGAGAGTTTTTATAATTCTGTCTATTTTATTTTATACATTTAAAAACATTATCATGAGATGGGAGTCTATAGATCTCACCAAATTGCCCAAGGGGTACATGCCACAAATGAGGTTAAGAATCCTTGCTTTACATTTATAGCTTTTGATGAAACGTATTATTCAAATACATTGCATTCCCCACTTCTGCTTCCCCTCCCCCACCACATGCTGTAGTTCTCTGTGTGCTTAACTTCACATACAGGAATCTTCAGTTAGCAGTGTCTAATCTAATGAGCAACCAGTACCACTGCTTATTTGTGTAATCTTCCCCTATTTTTATACCTATGTGGATGACTTATGATGCTCTGATGAGTTCATCTGCACTGTTTTCAGCTAACTCAGTCAGTCATGTTCCTTAGTTATTTATGAAGAGAGATAAGCCATCATAACATCTGAAAGGAGTGAAAAATATAAGTACAGAATGACTGCTTCTTCCAGATGAGAGGCTCACAAATTTTAACTAAAAAGGATGAATCCTGCAACGACAGAGAAGCTCAAGTACCAAGATACTAAATTGCTCTCAGGGCAGGATCACTCTCACTGAGGAGCAGTACTGTTTATCGGTATTCAGTAGCTAAACGTAATGTCCTACATTCAGGGTAACTCTTGGTAAGGGAATGGCCATTTCAGATGTGCTACACTGCAGAATTTAACATTCTTACTCACCAAGTGTGAGAACCTGAGAACTCTTCTATTTAGCCACAGCTTGGAATCGTATTTCCTGTTACATCCTTTCATTCAGAAGTATTACAAAATTTATCAATCTACCCCAATTTGTGAACCTCAGACTATGTTTGTGTGTATGCATATGCGTGTACACCTATACAACACACAAAATACACACACACATATATGCACACACACATATATATGTAAAATCTGTAATTGAACATAAACTAAAAACACTTCCAAAGAAAACAATAAATGAACTAAAGATATATTCAAGCAGGACTTCAGAACTACAAATGCGTTACTCTCCTGTGACTTAACAGACCATGGCATTTCAGAAGTGTAGGAAAGTGGATACTCAAAGAAAATCACTGGCCAAAAAAAGGAAAAGGTACATGAATGTAATTTTAAAAGATGTGAAACACTGGGCTAGTGAAAGAATATTAATATTCAGAATAGGGAGGGTGAGAAAAGTCTCTGAATGCTTCTTGGTTCTTCAATGACATTATTATTTTGTATTTTTAATCAATTTAACATTCCTTAAGGAAGCTTACAAAATCGTGTGTGTGATTTTGACACACTTTGGTTTTACAGAGGACTGTGGTTTCTCTATTCTGGTCATTTTTAAATCTTACTGCAAGAAATTAAAGAGTCAAAAAGACCTCCACAGAGCCTATTATAATAAGCTAGTCTTAGTATTTAAAGAAAAAAAAAACATGAATTGAAAGTTCAGTGCCCTGTTGAGACAAGAAGCTTTAATCGTTGCCTGCTGCTAAATTCCTGAGGTGATATTTGGGGCTTGGTATAATTCTCAAAGGCTTATTATGGGTATTGAGCTGAAAACAGTAACTTGTTGTCATTGTTAAGCCACGTGAGAATTTACTTACTGTCTTTCAATTAAATTATTTTTAAAGGCTTCTTTTTTCCTTATCGATTAGGATTTCTCATCCTGTCATTCAGCGTTCTCTAAAATTTCTAGCATTATATTGATGTACGTCTTTGTACTTTTTCAGGATCACTAATCTATAGTTTTATATCAAATGAATAAAATCAGAGCAAACTCTACTGGCCCTCAAAATGTATGTCTATATATAGGCTACTCTCAACCTTAAGACCTATAGGCTTCTAGGCTCAAGAAACAGAAATACAAAAGGGTTATTGTTAGTAGTCTGGTGAAGCCTGTGGACCCCTTTTCCCAATAATATTTTAAAATAATTGAAGCGAGTGCTAAATTACAGTTAGAAACTAGTGAAATTGAATTTTTTTCCTGTCCTGGACCCTATGAAATATATCCATGGACCCCTGGGGGGCCCTGTGAATCCCAGGTTAAGAGCCCCTTTTCTACATAATAGGCATCCTTCATAAACTTTTTCTCCATTTGAGTTAGTTCTTTTGAGTAATAGCAAATATTGCCTAGGAGATTGCAGTGTTCCAGGGTTGATGCAATCAGTACTTTATCAACAAACAGGAAAATCTGAATATACTCCGCATCTATAGGAAATTTATTTTCTAATACATCCTGTTCAACAGTGGCAAACACTTTTGGTGTGCATGTATTTCTCTGTTTTATGCTTCAATTCATATTAGCTATCAAAAGACTGCTTAAGTTATCTCTGTTAACGTATCAAGGAAATGCATATGATCTAAACATAAGCATGGAAGCCACGTTGTTGAAAAAAAGAGCCTGTAAGACATCACCCTGTTCTTCCAAAGTATTTTCTTAATATTCCACAAATAAGTATAGTGGGATAAAGTAGTATTGGCACCTTTCAGTAAATTGTGTGCCTATTAAAATGTCACCTGCTGTAAAAAAGCAATTACAAAAAAAAACCTGCTTGCCTATTCCTTTCTCATATTTTCACCATGGGTTCCTTCCATATGTCCATGTGTTTTTCTTATATATAGACTTTGTAAAGGTGAGAAAGTAGGTGTATGGGTCTATAATTATTAATATCATCTTAATTAATATTGTTTTCAGTGTAATTATATATATTTTTCTTGTGCTAAACAATCAGATGATAAAACAATAAAGGTTAATGAGTGCTGTTAATAATATACTGTCATTGTGCATGATTTTCATTATACTTTTACAGAAAACTATCCTGGAAGATGCTTTGAACCTCATTCACCAGCACTCAGAACCAGTTTCAAAGTTGGTTACAAGACTTTACGTTAGATTTTAAAGTACTCTAGACTCTAGGCAAGTCAAGAAAATGTACAGTGTAGTTCATCTGAAAAGGATACAGGTCTTCATTCAACTCCCAAGTGTCCTGATAGTATTGAGGACAGGTGATAGATAAAATTTTGGTTTAATTTTGTGATCACTCACTATGAACAAGGCACTTTGCTAATTGCTGGGGACAATAAAAAACACCTTTAGCTTTACAGGGTTTACATGCTACTTATGGGAAGTGGAGAGAAGCAAGCTTGTCACTGCCTTTGGATGCTAACTTAAGCATTTGTATTTTATTTTCTATACAAGAAGGAGTTACTAGAGCTTCTTGAGCATAGGAGTGACATAGGTGCTTTTAAACTTCAGGAATATGAGTTTGGCAGAAGGATGAATAATAGGTTAGAAGGAGTTATGAGAATTGTGTGGAATGCCCTTATATGTACCTAGGATTTTGCCAATTTAGATGCTAATGTTAAATAAAACATTTTCATTTGTGACAGCATAAGCCATAAGCATTAAATAACACCCATATATTTGTGTTTGAAAAGGGGCATTACTTCCTTACCATTTATTCATGGCAGCTAGATGGCACAGTGCAGCTATATACTTCACCCCATAATGTCATTGGTCCTCGTCAAAAATAAAAGTTGAACGACAACAATTAAACTCAAATAGAAATAGTGATCCCTGTAGGCCACATATGGGCTTAGCAAACTACAAATTAATATTATCTATGTTCTATTGTATTTTTATTTATTTTGTTAAATATTTTCCAATTGCATCTTCATCTGGTTCAGCTGTATTCAAGAGCATTTGCTTAACAACTTGGAAAAACCTACATGACATAATGCTGAGTGAGCGGAGCAGAGTCAGGAGAACATTGTACACAACCACAGATATATGGATTCCGTGAGGACCAACCCTGACAGACTTTGCTCTTCTCAGCAACACAAGGTACAAAGACAACTCCAAAGGACTCACGATGGAGAATGCTATCTACATCCAGAGAAAGAAGTTTGAATGCAGATTGAGGCACACTTCATGCTTGCATTATTTTTCTTCTCTTTTGTTTTAGTTTTTGGGTTGTTTTTTTGGTTCTGTTTCTTCTTTCTCATGATTCATTCCATTGGTCACAATCCTTCTCCCCAACTTGACTAGTGTATAAATTAATTCAATGCGAAGTTATATGTGGTAGTTATATGAGATTCCATGTTGTCTTGGGGAGGGAGGGGGGAGGGAGGGGAGAAAATCTGGAACTCAAAGTTATGTAGAACCGTGTGTTGTAAACTAAAAATAAAAATTTAAAAAAAAGAGTATTTGCTATTTGCTATTGGTGGATTATAGGGGTAGAACACAGAATAGGAATCAGGATAAATTTGAATTCAAATCTTGCATTCAGCACTTAACTGCTAACAGGGATGTGATGCAATCAGCCTAATAGATTGTTAAATTTTCAGCAGGAAAATTTTCAACTTGGAAAGCAAATACTGATTTATTTTTATTTTGATTGTCTAAACTTAAGAAAGTGGTACAGAAAATGTTAATGATGATTAAAGTTAAAAGTGTGTGTATTTTTTTCCTCAGAG
This sequence comes from Trichosurus vulpecula, assembly GCF_011100635.1. Lineage (NCBI taxonomy): Eukaryota > Metazoa > Chordata > Mammalia > Diprotodontia > Phalangeridae > Trichosurus > Trichosurus vulpecula. Next base: position 127,012,280 of record NC_050578.1, on the reverse strand, counting down.
AGCCAGTTTGTTAAAGATTTAATCAGGTATTGATTTTTTTTTGTTTGTTTGCTTATTTCCTAGACATAAGAAAGTGTGATAGAAAGTTTTAATAATGAAGACTAAACTTAAAAGTGTGTCCTACAGATTTTTTTGTAGAGAGCCAATTATTAAACATTTAACATCACACCAGTGCATGTGACCCTGGGTGAGCTACTTCCTCTCTTCAGTTTCTAATCTCTAAAATGGAGACAAAAATAACAGCTAACTGATGTGGGTGTTCTGAGGATCAAATGAGATAGTGTAAAATATTTTGCAAAACTTGAAAAGCTACGTTTGCTATCTAAGGTCCTTGTTCTGACAGTATCTCATAGATCTTAATTAGAATAGCAGCTACAATATAGTAGAACAAGAACTGAATCTGTTATTGGAGGGCCTGAGTTTAAATCCTCATTTTGCCACCTTCTTTAGACAGGATATTTCACCTCTCTGAACCCTATCTCATCCCTCTGGATCCCAATTTTATTATTTTAAAAATGATTAGGTTAGGGTTGATGCCCTCCAAAGCGCTTTCTGTTTATGGCTTTATGTTTATGATCACTGTTATAGTTAAGAATAAGGTACATTTAGGAAGTTGATAAAAACCTACCAGTCCATCAGGCTCACAAACTTGGTGTTTTCCTCAACTCCTCACTCATACTCATCCTACGTATCTAATCCAGTGCAAAATTCTTGTTATCTCTACCTTCACATCTCTTGCCTACAACCTCTGCTATACAGCTATAATTCCAGTTTAAGCCTGTATCACTATACTCCTAGACTATTACAGTAGCTTTTTGTTTGGTCTTCCCACCTTATCTACCCCGACCCCAATCCATCCTCTGCTCTTTACCTGGAATACTGTATGTCACTCCCCTACTCAATACACTCCAATGTCCCCTATTACCTCTAGAAACAAATACAAAATCCTTTGTTTGGGATTTAAAGTCCTTCACACTTTCCCAGTCTTCTCATACTTTAGTGCCTTGTATTCACTCTACAATCTGGTTATACTTGCCTTCTCTCTATTCTTTAAACACAACTCTCCAACCGCCTCTTTTTGCTAGCTGTGCCCTATGATTGCAATGCTCTGTAACCTCACCTCTACCTCCTAGCTTACTTCAACTCAAATCCTACCTCCTGCAGGAGGTCTTTCCCTGTCCTCTCCTTCCCCATAAGGTTTTCCCTCTGAGATTATCCTGTATGTATAATTATTTGCAAGTAGTTTTCCTCATTAAATGTGAACTCCTTGAAGGCAATTAGCTGGGTTTTTGCTTTTCTTTGTACCTGGAGCACTCAGAACAGTGTCTCATACATATAGTACTGTTTTATTTATTTTTTAGTTTTTGTGATTTTTCTAACTTTAAACTTAAATGCAAAATGAGAAAAGAAAAAAATGTCATATACACAGAGCATAACAGAGAATTTTATGCAAAACAATAAATTTCCATTTCAAGAAAACCTTTATGACAAATAGTACACATCATTTTCAAAGCTGTCCAGCTCTTCCTTGCTTTCTTGTTGGTTTTCCTTTGCTCTCTGCTATGCACTTTTTACTTTATTTTTTCCCATCTCTCCCCTCCCACACCCTAAAGAAGACTACAATTAAGCACAGACATATAAATATATATATATATACATATATATGTATACATATATATATACATATATATGTATACATATATACACACACACACACACACACACAGATGTCTATAAACATAAACATATGCACTCATACATTTACATGCAAGACTGCACTATGCCTATTTCCATCTGTCATCTGTTTCTTTGAAGGTCGTTAGCATCCTCCTTCAGAGGTCCAAATCTTACCATGTTTTTTTTTTTTTTCCAAATCAAACAGCTCATCATTTCCTACATCACAGCAATATTCTTACCCAATCACATCCTGAGAGATTGTCTGCAAAAGATCCCCCCCACACACACACACATAAACACTTTTCTTCATTATTTCTACTATTGGCTATAAAGGCTTAATTTACACAATAAAATTTTAATTTAAAGTAATCAAAATCATCTTCTTTACACTTCAACAATGTTCTCCCTCATAATATGGTTTAAGGTCTGATACTGCTAAATTTACTTCCCTCACATCTTTTGTTTTCCTGGTTTCTTGAAGTTGCTGACCATCTGCTCTTCTATGTGAACTCCGTAATTATTTTTTTTCTAACTCAGTAAAATATTTTAGTAACTTAATTGTGATGATATCGAATAAATAGATTAGTTAGGTAAAATTGTCATTTTAAAAATTATATTGTTTTCCTACCCCTGAACAATAAATATCACACTTCAATTATTTAGATCTCAGTTTATTTGTATAAATAGTATTTTTTATGTTTATGTTAATATAGTTATTGCATATGTTTTGGCAGGTATAATCTCAGGCATTTTATACTGTCTAGGTATTTTAAAGGGTCTAAAAATATTGATTAATATTGCTGACAGTGTCATTTTTCCCACTTTTGATCTAATCTATTTTAAACTTTGTCCGAGATCATGATTACTATCCTTGCTTTTTTACATACTGAATTCTACTCCTGACCTTTATTTTATGTTCATTTTATCATTTTTGTAATATCTCCTGAAAGCACCATATTATTGAATTTAAATTTTTAATCTGCTACTTATTTCCATTTTATGGGTAAATTTGTGCCATTCACATTCAAAGCTAAAATTGTGTATTTTCCTCATTCCTATTTTTCCTACAAAAACTCAAAAGTCTTTCAGTTCATTAAATATCCATTTTTTTCATTCAGGATTTTACTTTGCTGTAAATGTTAGTAAGTGTTTAATAAATAAATGCTCATTGACTGAGGCAAATCATTTAACCTATTTAAACCTCAAGTTCCCCTTTATAAAATGGGATTAATAACACACTGTTTACCCCCCCAAGCTTATTATGAGTAAAGTTCTTTTAAATTTTATCATTATAGAAAAGTTGGCTAATATAATTATCCTGAGAACACCAACCTAAGAGAGGTTTCTTTTCCCTCCTCTAACTTCCAACAGAGCTTAGGGTCTCTACCACTCATTTAACACTTCTCACTGACAGTCTTGTATCATCAGGAATCTTTTCTTAATATTTTTAAACTAGATTCTGAATTCCTTGAAAGCAGGGTATATATGTTATATATCTTTATATATTTCATAACTCCTGGTATAACTATTCTCTTGCACATAATGGAATACATATTACATATGTACATAATACATAGTACATAATACAACACATATTCCTTGGTTGATTTCAGTACATAGATACTTAACCAATTACAGTGAAAGTTAGTTCAATGTTCTGAAAACTAGCCAGTGCTAAGGTTGCACTTTGAGAAAAAGTACTTAGAACTGATTATCTCAGAACAGGGTGAATGTTCTGACCTTAAATCTATGTATCCTTTCTGGTTTGGGAAAAATGAACACGTCTGCATCATCAACTATAAAATTGATGTCATGTGGAAGAAGGGTTAGATTCCATTTACTTGACCCCAGAGAGCAGACCTGGGAGCAATGAGTGGAAGTTCAAAGAGGAATTTTTTTTTCTCTTTTTAGGAAAAACAGAGCAAAAGGTGAGTTTAAAAGGTGAGTAGGTTGTCTTGGATGTTTGTAGATTTCTCCTTATTGGGAGGTTTTGAACAAATCATGGAGGAACAATTTTCAGGTCTCTTGGAAAGAAAGATAATCTGAAGTATGTCCCACACTTTGTAGAAAGTAGAAATGGGGCTGTGCCTGGACCACCAGAAGTCTAGCATGGAAGAGGAAATGGGGTAAAAGGAAGTCGAGAACCTCAGCATTGGTCTCTCCTGTCACCAGGAGGCGTGTCAGACTGAAATTACATCTGACACTATTCAAATATCTCTAAGTCTAAGGTAAGATCCTAGATTCAGAACACAAGCTTCTGTCAGCTCTTAAGAAGGAAGGATGTTCCTAAATTACACCAGCTTAGCCCTTTCCAGACAAATACTAATTACAACAAATGTCCATCACAAATAACATAAATAGTAAGTAAATCCATTTATCCAAGCAAAACAAACACACAAAAAACAAACAAGAGACCTACAGATTAGAACCACAGGGGACACACAAGAGTAAATGAGCTCTTCAGTTGGCAGTAAAATAAGACATCTATTTAGACCAGGAGATAGGATATTATTATACCCAGGGGAGGTCCCCTCTCAGAAGCCTCTAGAATTGAAAGGCTTGAATGAAGGTCAAGAAAATGATTGGCCCAGTCTCCATACAAGTGGGCAGCTCTTAGGCTCCAAAACACTATTCAATGGCCTTTATCTCTTGACTGGCACCCTACAGCATATCCCCAAAGTCTCTGCAAAAATTAAAACTAGCCCCTTCTTCAGGTATGTAGGTCATATTCAACATTCTATCACCTAATTAGGAAGCATAGAATTGCCCATCACCAAAACCACCCCAGTTTGGACATAAGCAGAGTGACACAAAATAGCCTTGTATAGGGGGAAAAACAATCTAGGCTATTCTTTGTTATCTCGATAACATTTTTGTTTGTCCTGACCCTTAATATTAATAATGTAGGGAATTCTAAATGTGTAAATTCCTTCTATTGGAGCATATCAGCAATTCAAAAGCAGTGAAAAGGGTTGTAAAGAAAGAGAGAGTTTAAGTGATTTGCCCAGGATCCCACTGCTAGTATATGTCATTGACAGAACTTGACCTAAGGTACCCTCTGTCCACTCTGCCTCACTGCATTGCAAGAACTATTTTTCTCAATGAAATAATACCAACAAAAGTCTGTTACTTTGGATGATACAGATTCTGCTCTAGGTACTTCTGCTGTTAATAAAGTGATACCTTGGGACCAAGAGAATTCTACCAACTTTCAGTCTCTTCTATCAGCCAGTTAGTTAACTGGGACCTTCTATTCATTCTGTGTAAATGATTATGAAGATTTTCTTTTTTCAGGTACAAACAGGACTTGAAATTCTCAAGTTAGATCGATGCTCTGCATCAAATTTTAAAAGCAAACACTCTGGCTAGGTATAGAAGCAAAAGAGTGTTTTCTTGGTCCATTTTTTCCTGCAAACAGAGAAGGCCTTGAAAGACAGAAAGAACTAGAGAAGGACAGCATTAATGTTAGATATATTCTTTTTTCTGCTTTAAATCTTTCTTAGTATGAATACCAGAATAAAATGGTTTAAAAGAAAAAAAGAAGTCTGACTCAGGATGTGACTTGGGATAAATTACATAGCTTGTACAATCTGGCACCAGATTGTACTGGTGCTCCCAGAAATGGTGAGAAGATGGACTTTAATATTAAAACTTTAATGTTTAAACTAATTTCATATTCATTATAAGAAAAAAATCATATGCAAAATGACAAAGAATCTTACTGATTTAACCTGACTAGTTTCTTTTCATATACTTTAATCACAGAATACTGTAATTGTATCGTGTGTGTCTGTGTGTGTAATATATTACTTTCACTTTTGCTGTTTAGTATTTAAGATACTTTGCTCAAAAGGTTTTCTTTTAAAGACAATCTAAGCAGGCATTGTAATAATGCTTATATTCAACATAACACAGAGGAAAGAGGAACTGAATATTTTCCCAATGATTTTAAAAGGGGAAAAAGAGAAAAAAATCAACTAGGATAATTCATGGCCCTCAAAGTGGTTCAACCAGGTCACTGAAATGGAGTTTCTGTCTGCTTCAGGGAATTAGCACTTTCACTTTCTTAGAAAAATCATATAGCACATGACTCTGCATAATGTGATTTTGAAATATTTTTGTTTGCATATTCTATTTCAAAGAACGAAATTTGTGGGTGAGGCAAAAGGCAATGGAAAAAAGACATGGTGGTTATAAGGAAGCAGCAACATGTTATCAATAACACCTAGCCCACAGAGAATGACATACAAGGTATAAGATATCATCAAGAAAATGTATGATGTGAATCTCCGGGGGCAGAGGAGGGCACATGCTACTGTGTCAGAGGAGTGAGTGATACGGGAAATAGCCAATCAATAAGTATTTATTAAGCTCTGTTTATATAGCAAGTATTATGGTAGGTTCTCAGGATGAAAAGACAAAATGTAATAGTCTTTTCAAGATTTGTTGATTATTCCTTCACCATATCCCTTAAATATCACTTCACACGGTCACCACCTTCACTCCTTCTTGCCTAGACAACTAGAACATTCCCTTAATTTCGCTTATTGTTTGAGGCTCTTCTTCTCTAACCAATGTTCCACACAGTTCCCAAAATAATTTTAATAAGTAATAAATCTGATCATTTTACTAGACTACTGAAAACCTTTAGTGAGTCCCTATTGCTTCTGGGTTAAAATGCATTTCCTTAGTGTGGCATTTAAATTTAAGAGCTTACAAATCAGGTTTCAACCTACTTTTATTTTCTATTATACCTTTTTGCACACTATTCATTTCAGCCTGGCTAGACTACTAACCAACCATTCCCTGAGCTCAATATTTCATCTTACACTTTTGTGGATTCTCATCAGCTGATCAGGATGCCTAAAATTCACTGCCTCCTCACCCATCTGAATCCTTATCTTCCTCTAAGGATCAGCCCAGAATAATTCTTTTACGGAATATTCCCTGATTTCTCCCTACTTGTTAGTGATCATTTCTTCCTCAAATTACTTTGCATGTCATATATACCGCCTTTAGTAGAATAAACTCTTTGAGGGAAGAGATTGTTTTAGTTTTTCTATACATAGACACTAACATAGGTTTTTATATATTGAAGGAGCAGAATAAATATTTACTGACATGAATTGAATTCATAACTTACAGAGTACTTTTTCAAGGCAATTCTGGGTGGTGGGTAGTACTAATTTTATTATTTCTATTTTTACAAATGAGGAAACCAAGGATAAAAAAAAGGAAAGCCAATTTCCCAGGGTTACACAAATCTTTGTTTGAACTGAGGCTTGAATGCAGGTCTCCTGATTCCAAGGCCAGTGTTTTTTTTTTCTCCTTTTCTATCCTATTTTAAATATTGCATATACAAACAGTTCATTCATAATCAGGTTGTCCAAAACTTTTAATAAATTTTGCAGGGCAACACAGGACTCTTTGGGAATAAGTAGGATAATTGAGGAAACAATTGTGATAGAAAAAAAGTAATTTAAAAAAAGGTAATAAATTATCTTTTGTTTTATATATGTATAGCATATTTTATGTATATTATAAATTTATATACACACATGTGTATGTATGTGTGTATATATACCTGCCCTTATCGAAAGCAACCCCATTCACAGCAAAGAGTCACATCAGGTTAACTGTTTTACCTAACTACTTTAGGAAAACAAAGAGAAATATATAATACAAAAACATGCACACAAGTATATTTGTATCTATTTTATAATATATACATTGTGTATGTGTATATAGGTGTATATGCTTAGTTCTAATAGGAATATACATGTGTATATATACATATACATGCATATATATGCGTGTATATATACACACATAATATATATGTTTAATTGTATATATGTGTATATTATATGTTTATGTACATAATACACACATACATGTGTATATCTATATTATATACATGTGCATGCATGCATACATATACACATACATGATTGCTTTGAAATTTTTACTTGTCAGCTACTTGGGTCTCTTATAGAAGGGGCATCAAGATCTAGATTTGGCTATGAAACTCTCAGACTCTAGTTCTTATTAATTGCCCTATAATCTTCAACATGTAGTGTTTGGATCCAGAACTTGTCCATTGCTCCGTTCCTTTAGATTGCTTTCCCTAGTTGTCAGAGCTATAACTAGGGAATAGAAAAGGAGGTGTTTTTTTTTCCCCAGCAAAAGAAGCTCAGAGGCCACCAAAAGCAATTGCAGTTATTTAGCAGCTTAGAAACAAAACTTAGCACCTAGTTACCATGAATAATTAGTGGAAATAGGGAGCTACAAAATGACAGGCTGGGCAATCTCACTCTTCCCTACCCCCTCTCATCCCTCCAACAGCCACCTACTGGTAATAACTCCATGCACTCTTTGTTCTCCTTGGACCAGGAATTTAAAACAAAATGTAATTACAATTCTATTACCTGAAGTCTTTCTTTATCTTTGTCTCCATCTCTCTGTGTTTCTATCTCCCCAGTTTTGTCCTGTCCCAGTCTTTTTCTAACTCTCTGTCTTTCTATGTCTGTGTCTTTTACACAGATATACAGTACAGACTGTAAGCTTCAGGAAGACAGGAGTAATGTAGGTTTAGTCTCTCTTTTTAACAGTGCCTGATGTATGTTGGGTATTTACTAAAGTATTATATGCTCAAAAAGAGAGAATACAACAATGTCCAGTCTTAACTTAGAGTTATCATCTCCTACTTGATGGTAACATAGTTTGTATATTTCCTGAGGAGAAAAGAATCCTTCCCAACCCCTCTCCAGGACATTGCTAGTTTCTTTATAGAGGCACATATCTTGGAGAATCATAGGACCATAGTTTAGGGCTGGACAGGACAGTAGAGGTAATCATTTGACATATGAGGAAAACAAGAACAAGTCAGGTGTTATCTGTCACAAAAAAATCTTCAAAACCATGTCCTCTTATACATCAGCAATCCAATGAAACCCAGGTCTGGTAGAGTGTCAGGCCTCCATTAAAATAGAACTTTGACTTTAATATTAAGAATGTTGGCTGCCTAGGAATGTATTTTCCATTTTTAACATCGTTGCTATGTAACTTGTTGCCTACTGCTTCTGTATTTCAATGAAAATCAGGTTTTCATGGAACCAATTAGAGGCTTAGGTAAGGTATGCCTGTATCTCAATCCTGGAACCTATTATTTGTTCTGAAATATCCCCTGGATAAATAAAGAAAACCTCTTTGATTATCATTCTGGATCTCTAGGTTAAGGTGCTTACTGTCCTATTGAATCTTTAAATGAGAGAAGAGGAATCCTATTACAACTAAGCAAGAAGTTTCTAAAAATCACGGCAGTGTGCCATAACTACCTCTCATGTTAATCAAAGCCAGTCAGATCTTAGAAAAGATTTTCTCTCTCTCTCTCTCTCTCTCTCTCTCTCTCTCTCTCTCTCTCTCTCTCTCTCACACACACACACACACACACACACACATATACAATATTCCACTATAGCTCAACAAATGATTATTGAACATTTATTCTTAACTGGCCTGTGGTATCACTTCCATTATGTCTCTTGTTATAGCTGACAGTCTGACAGCTGTAGAGTTTCCCTGCAGAAGTTTTATCTTTGCTCTTGAATATTGAAACCAAATTAACTGGCTTCCAGACCTCAGGAGCTGCAGTGATTTTTGACTATATAGTGTATGTAGTACAATAACAAGGGTTGTTTTACGGCAGTAGAAAGCTTGTGATTTAAAAATATTTAAAAGTCTGAGCTACTTCTTAACAAACTCTGCTAGGTTTTTCACCCATTGTACTTTTCCTGTTGAGGAAATGGTAATACTGTATCACTTTTTATTTCAAAAATTTGTCTCCAGTGATCATATATTCCCAAAATAAGACTGGAAAAATTTAGCAATTTTAACATTTGGATTCTAAAAAATGAAAAAAATGATACCATATAAATCCCCTCTGTCATGACTACAGTATAGAAATAGCAGTGGATTTCCACTCTTAAAAGTCCCTAAAGTTTTGAGCCTTCTTTGAGAACAGGAGTGGAACATCCTTTATTTAAATCACCCTTAATCAATGTCTAATCCAATTCACCTCACTTCAATTCCAATCAATGAGCATGAAGGTGTTTAACATATGTCAGGTATTGTGCTAGGCATGGAGGTACGAAGATGAAATACATCATGACTTCAAAGGAGTGTACATGTTATTATGAGAAAACAACATGTATACAGATAGGTAAATACACAACATATTCAATTAAGCACAAAGTAATTTACTGGTGGAGAATGGGTAGAAAGATATCTCTAGAGCCAAGATGGTGGCTGGAAAGCAGGCACTTGCTTGAGCTCTCCCCCAGGTCCTTCAAACACCTATAAAAATGGCTCTGAATAAATTCTAGAACTGCAGAACCCACAAAATAACAAAGGGAAGCTGGGCTCCAGCCTCGGTGGTCGCTGGGAAGGGTCTATTGCACAGATCTGGGAGCGGAACGAAGCAGAGCCCAGCATGGGACGAGCCAGGACCAACTAGATGGGGAGCCGGGCTGAACAGGCCATAGAGCCCTGAATCATTGAGCTGTGGCAGTTACCAGAATTCTCAACCCACAAATGACAAAGAGAACAGAAAAGGTTAGTGGGAAATCTTCTGGAACAGAGTGAAAGGAGTTTGCAGTAGGCCAGTGCCCCAGGGGCAGCACAGGTGGTGCGGCTCTGAGGCTGCTTCCAGATCTACAGCTGCAGTTTCCTCAGGCCCCAGGCCCAGCTGGTTGGAGAAATTGAGGGGCAGATTAGAGTGGTAGTGCAAAGCTTGCTTTGCCCTGCCTAGATCTGGGCCACATTCCTGGTTGGTGGGTCTTGGGGAGGAGTGCTGCTGTGGCAGAGCTTGCTGTGTAGAAGTAGCTCTGAAAACAGCAATGCAGCCCCTCAAGCTTGGAACAAAGTACTTACTACTCAACAAGCAATTGTACCCCTACAAAAAACTCAAGGGTCGAGTAGTTGGCTGGGAACATGAACAGGCAACAAAAATGGTCTCAGATTCAGACTCTTTTTTGGTGACAAAGACCAAAACGTACAGCCAGAAGAAGTCAACAAAGTCAAAGAGCCTATATCAAAAGCCTCCAAGAAAAATATGAATTGGTCTCAGGCCATGGAAGACCTCAAAAAGGATTTGGAAGAGCAAGTAAGAGAAGTAGAGGAAAAACTGGGAAGAGAAATGAGAGTGATGTGAGAAAACCATGAAAAAGAAGTCAATGACTTGCTAAAGGAGACCCAAAAAATACTTAAGAAAATAACAACTTAAAAATTAGACTAAATCAAATGTCAAAAGAACTCTAAAAAGCCAATGAGGAGAAGAACGCCTTGAAAGGCAGAACTAGTCAAAAGACCACTAAAGAAAATACTACCTTAAAAATTAGATTGGAGCAAGTGGAAGCTAGTGACTTGATGAGAAATCAGGATATTATAAAACAGAACCAAAGGAATGAAAAAATGGAAGACAATGTGAAATGTCTCATTGGAAAAACCACTGACCTGGAAAATAGATCCAGGAGAGATAATTTAAAAATTATTGGACTACCTGAAAGCCATGATCAAAAAGGAGCCTAGATATCTTTCAAGAAATTATCAAGGTAAACTGCCCTGAAATTCTAGAGCCAGAGGGTAAAACAGAAATTGAAAGAATCCACTGATCGCCTCCTGAAAAAGATCCCAAAAAGAAAACTCCTAGGAATATTGTTGCCAAATTTCAGAGCTCCCAGATCAAGGAAAAAAAAACTGCAAGCAGCCAGAAAGAAACAATTTGAGTACTGTGGAAACACAATCAGGATAATACAAGATCTAGCAGCTTCTACATTAAGGGGCAGACGGGCTTGGAATATGATATTCTGGAGGTCAATGGAGCTAGGATTAAAACCAAGAATCACCTACCCAGCAAAACTGAGTATAATGCTTCAAGGCAAACTATGGATTTTCAATAAAATACAGGACTTTCAAGCTTTCTCAGTGAAAAGACCAGAGCTGACTATCAAACACAAGAATCAAGCAAAGCATGAAAAGGTAAACAAGAAAGATAAATCATAAGGGACTTACTAAAGTTGAACTGTTTTGTTTACATTCCTACATGGAAGGACGATGTGTGTAATTCATGAGACCTCAGTATCAGGATACCTGAAGGGAATACACATACATACATACATATATGTGTGTGTATATATATATATATGTATATATATATATATATATATATATATATACATACATATATGTGTATATATATGTGTGTGTATATATATATGTGTGTATATATATATGTGTGTGTATGTGTATATATACACATATATATGTGTGTGTGTGTATATATACACACACATATGTGTGTGTGTGTGTGTGTGTGTGTATATATATATATATATATATTGAGAGAGAGAGAGAGAGAGAGAGAGAGAGAGAGAGAGAGACAGAGGGCACAAGGTAAGTTGAACGAGGGGATGATATCTAAAAAAACAAAATCAAATTAAGGGATAAGAGAGGAATATATTGAGAGAGGGAGAAAGGGAGATAGAATGGGGTAAATTGTCTCACGTAAAAGTGGCAAGAAAAAGCAGTTCTGTTGGATGGGAAGAGCGGGCAGGTGAAGGGGAATGAGTGAATCTCGCTCTCATTGGATTTGACTTGAGGAGGGAATAACATACACACTCAATTGGGTATCTTACCCCACAGGAAAGAAGGAGGAAGGGGATAAAAAAAGGGGGGGACAATAGAAGGGAGGCAGATAGGGGGAGGAGGTAATCAAAAGCAAACACTTTCAAAAAGGGACAGGGTCAAGGGAGAAAACTGAATAAAAGGGGACTGGATAGGAGTGAGCAAAATATAGTTAGTCTTTCACAACATGAGTATTCTGGAAGGGTTTTGCATAATGATACACGTGTGACCTATGTTGAATTGCTTGCCTTCTTAGGGAGGGTGGGAAGGGACAAGGGGAAAGAATATGGAACTCAAAGTTTTAAAAGCAGATGTTCAAAAAAAAGTTGTTTTTGCATGCAACTGGGAAATAAGATATGCAGGCAATGTGGCATAGAAATCTATCTTGCCCTGCAAGAAAGTAAGGGAAAAGGGGTGGGGGAGTGGGGTGACAGAAGGGAGGGCTGACTGGGGAATGGGGCAATCAGAATATATGCCATCTTGGATGAGGAGAGGGTAGAAATGGGCAGAAAATTTGTAATTCAAAATCTTGTGGAAATCGATGCTGAAAACTAAACATATTAAAGAAATAATAAAACATTTTTAAAAAGAAAGATTAGCTCTAACAATTGAGAGGATTAAGAAGGAGCTTCTGTAAGAGTTAAAAGAATATGATTCTTGAAGGAAACCATCTAGGAATTCTAAGAACTGAAGGCAAGGAAGGAGAGTATCCCAGATATAGGAGGAAGTTTTCAAAAAGCAGAATGAAAGAATACCATATATAGAAAACAGCAAGTAGACCAATTTACCTAGAACATCATTTGTGTGAAGGAGGAGTGTTAAAATGTCTATATAACTAGTTATGAAGTAGTGAAGGACTCTATTAACAAAACAGAAGCATTTTTATTTCATTTGTGAGTTTGGGAGTAATATGATCAGGCTTATGCTTGCAAAATCAATCATTTGGCAGCTAGATTTGGAAAATGACTTAAAGAGTAATGAATCTGGAAAAAAGGGAGACCAATTAGAAAGAGAATGTTGTAGATGAGGGCTTGAACTAAGTCTTGGCCTTGTTAGTGGAGAGAATGGGACAAATAGAAAGATGTTCTGGAGACACAGTCATGAGACTTGAGACAGACTAGACAGCTGAATGGGCTGGAGAGTGACGAGTTGAGTTGCTGATGACAAAAAAGGCAATTTATATTTGTGGTAAAGAAGAACAATCACATTGACTATTTCGTTTGACCTGCACAACAACTTTATGAGGTACGCTGGCTGTATAGAATTTATTTTCTTTGCCTTGAAGATGAGTAATTTGAGGACCAGAGAAGTTAGGGAGTCATATAGTGACAAAGGTGAACCTAGATATCACACCTTCTGACTCCCTGTGCAAGTTTTGTTTTGTTTTTTTAACCCCACTACAAAAGGCAAGCACCCATCCTCCATCATCCCTAATTTTCTTTGTCTACAAACTTTTCGTTCTTCAATCCATATCTAATATTCAATCTGAACAATTCAAATGCCCACATAATTCAAACAAACTTCCTTTTACCGGATCACACAGTAGAAGAAAATATTTTTAAAGTATAACCTTTCAACCGAATTTCAACACTGTTTAAATTCACTACTTCATTTTTCTTCATGCTGTGCAGAGATTGAAATGAGAAATTATGTGTGTGTGTATATACATATATATATATATATACACACACACATACACTCCTATCACATATGTATATATGTGTGCATGTAAATATATATGTATATTATATATATGTATAATATATATATACATATATACATTACAGAGTGCCAATCTATATCTCCAATTAAACAAAATATCTATTTTTAAAGGTGTACAATAGGGGTTCTTTACCTTTTCTGGGTCATGTTCCCTTGTGCCAGTTGAGCAAAGCAAATCAATCCCTTTTCAAGATGATTTTAAAATAATAATTAAATAGTATTACAAAGGCAACCAATTATATAAAAATACAGTTATTAAAATGTGTCTTATAGCCAACTTATAGACCCCCCAATAAGAACACCTGGCTTAGAAAACAATTTGGTTTCCATGTTTGTCCCCAACCTCTTCAGTGACCTCTCAAGTAGGTGGCCCGATGCCTTGAATTTTCCATTAAACAAATTTAACATATGCCACTAAACAGGAGTACTCCAGTGGAAAAAGAGTAGAATGTATTTATGGAATCTTGGATCTTGATATCATATGCCATAGAAAATTGCATTAAAGTTAATATTTGAATAAGCCTAATTTTTGTAAGGTAGCTACATATTTGCTTGTGAAACTCCACTTGGTATGGGTAAATCATAGGGCTACATAGAAAACACTTGAGATATTTTAATGCACCTTTGTTCTGGCCTGTGGACTTCTTCCCTGTTGTATTTCATCACTATAGGAAAGAAGGATTTATTTTGTTTTTCTAGAAAATAATCTCCAGTTAGTCATAATTCTTAACATTAATTCATTCTTGCAAGCAATAAATATTTATCAAATGCCTACTATGTGCAAGGCATTGCACTAGGTGGTAAGAGAAATAAAAAGATGAACTGTGTGTGTTCCATGGCCTGAAACAGTCAACAATATCGTCTATTAAATGGCCAGCAACTTAACCAACTTTGTAACCAGTGAATATTGCAATAAGTACAATGTCATTTTCTACTAAGCACACTGATGAGAATGACAAGTCCATAAAAAAACCAGCCAAACTGAAAAAATAACATAAGCACCTTGCTCTAAGTTCTGAAGAAAGAGAAATGAATAGAGCACCTGGATCTGGGTTCTTAAACTTGTCTTTCTTAAAGGAAAGTGGTATTTTGGTGATTTGATAAACCCAAATTTTATAATTCCAGACAAGCCTAATATCTTAGCAATTAGAGCTGTCATCAGACAATCATAGTCCTTCATTCCTCATGCCCATTCTATAACTATATTTAGGCACAGTGAAGGAATGGAACACAGTGATAAATATGTACTATTAAAGGGATAGACACCACAGGACAGAAAGACGTATGGTGATATGAATGAGGAAGGAGATGGTGACAAAAGAAATAAATGACACATGTAGCTTAGACACCTGAGTAGGGATGGTTTAGATGAAGATGAAAGGCAGGAAAATTAAAACTCGAAAAGAAAGATCACTGGAAAATGATATAGACCTTCTAGACAGGGTTTAGAAAGAATCCTAAGATAAGAAGAGGCTGTAAGAGGAGAGATCATTAATCATGGGTATTTCAATTAGCTAATATTGACTGGGATAACAATTATGGAATTGATAAGAAAGGGTGTTTTTTTTTTCCTTGAAGATAGTACAAAACTGTTTCCTGACATATTCTGTAGAGTATCCACAAGAAGCCTGGACTCCTATACACTTAGTCCTAATGTCATTGGAAAATGAGACAAGGATGATAAATAAGATAGAAGTTGAGAGTCATCTAAAGTCTAGTGATCACAATGTCATCAGAACTTTGAATGCCCTTGAGGTTATATGGGAAAGGTAATAGCTCAGAAGTACAGGACTTTGGCAAGTAAATAAAGACAGACCTAAAAGGAATGGAAAATAAGCTTTAAAACTTTTAATTAAATAAATTTCAGTTTCAGGAAATTTACTATTTAAAAAATCAGTTTACCAACACAAAGACAGTCCAGCAGAGACTGTCACAGACTCTTTCTCTTCCAGAAAGTGAAAAGAATGGTTGTTTTTGAAATGATTTTTCTGGTCTTTGGGGAAATATACCATCCATACAACTAGCCTACCACAATGTATAATTCTAATCTTATTTCCTGATGGCTGTCATGTGGTTATAGATGCCCAAGAAGTTCTTTGTTTATTGCCTGCAGGTATCAATCTGCTATATCTGAGGTATGTGTATACTCCAAAGAATAGGAAAGGGATTTTAGGAAACTAGACTAATGATGATGTGCTAATGCTTTATACTTTGTATCTGCTAAATACTTTCAAATTATTAGTTAATTTTATAAGCTGAGGAAACACACACACACACACACACACACACACACACACACACACACACAAGAAATGCTGCAAAGGTTAAACCATGTCCCAAAATTTTCCCAACCTACTTCTTATGGGAAAGAAAGAACTTGTCCTCTGCCTCTGCAATCTTTTGAGAAATGGACCATAGAAATAATAAAGACACCAAAATAACACTAGTCTTTCTTTACAACTAGAAGCATATAAAAGAAAATGTATGGGGGCACTGAAAACAGAGGAGACTTTTGCATTTTTAAACTTGTATTGAATGTTCCAGACAAGACTTTATCTACTATGCAACACTGTCTCTCTGTTTTATGCAGCCTTATCAACTTTGAGCATGGAATGAAAAACTGAGTCATTTTAGCAGAGTATTCCTTGTTATTTGTTTGTTATTAACAGGCTGCACAAAGACACCATTTTTAAAGAGCCATTATCCCTTTGATGCTCATGACAACTCTTTGATATAAGTAGGACCTATATCAAGGTCCTCCTTTTATAGAAGAGGAAATTATGCACAGGAGGGATTAAGTGACTTGCATAGATTTCATAGCTAATAAGGAGTGTATTCAGAATTAAATTCAGACAATACTATCTTATCCATGGGTCACAAATAGTATTTTATATCACTTCATATTTTAAAGCTATATATAAATACAGCTTTTTATGCAACGATATCACAATTTTAAATCTTCATAATATTTCAGTGAAACACATGGTCTTCTGCCAAAATCCAGCACTTTATCCTTCTTCTTTGTAGACGTATTTCTTGTGTGATCATTAGTAAATTGTTTAATCTCTCTCAGCTGCTTCCATCCTATGTAAAGTGGGAAAAATAATACTAGCCATATACACCCCACAGGGAATAACCTGGAAATATGTGTGTATGTATACTCTTCACAAATCTCAAAGTTATATAAAAATATTAGTTGCTATTGTAAATGGTAGCTGTAGTAGATTTAGCACCAGTAGTATTTTGACAAGTTGCTGAGATGACTCATAATAAGACAGATAGTGAGACGACGGGTGAAAACAAAGTATGTTAGCGCACAGAGCCCTATGTAAGCCCTATTTATTTAGGCTATGCAATGAGACACCTATGAGAAATTTCCCCAAGTAAATGTTTATCTGTTCTTCCTACAGATTCTCATTCTCTCCCTCTCCCTCTCTCTCTCTCTCTCTCTCACTCTCTCTCTCTCACACTCTCACTCTCTCCCCCCCCCACACACACACACACACACACACACATCAGGTTTCCTTATTTCATTGAATGTCTATCTCCTTGACTGAAAAATTATGCTCCATTTTGCTGGGCAGTTGATCCTTGGTTGTAGTATGAGCTCATTTGCCTTTCAGAATATCATATTCTAATCCCTCTGATCTTTTAATGTAGAAGCTGCAAGATCCTTCATGATCTTGACTGTAGTTCCATGATGTTTGAATTGTTTCTTTCTGGCTGCTTGCAGTATTTTCTCCTTGACCTGATAATTCTGGAATTTGGCTACAATATTGCTTGGAGTTTTCAATTTGGGATCTCTTTCAGGGGGTAATTGGTGGATTCTTTTGATGACTATTTTACCCTCTGGTTCTAGGATCTTGGAACAGTAATCCTTGTTGATTTCTTGGAAGAAACTGTCCAGGCTCTTTTTTTCATCATAGCTTTCTGGTAAACCAATAATTCTTAGATTGTCTCTCCTGGATCTATTTTCCAGGTCAGTTGTTGTTCTTTTTTTTTTTTTTTCCAATCAGATATTTCACATCTTCTTCTGTTTTTTCATTCTTTAGATTTTGTTTGACTGATTCTTGATGCCTCATAAAGTCATCAGGTTCTACTTGCTCAATTCTAATTTTTAATGTATTGTTATCTTCATTTTACTTCTGAGCCTTCTTTAGTATTGCATTAATTTTACTTTTCAGGGCGTCATTCTCTCTAATTAGATTCTGAATCTCCTTAGCCATTTTGCTAATTTTACTCTTTAAAAATTGGTTCTCATCAGTGATTTTTTTTAATTTTTTCTTTTATCTTTATAATTTGGTTTTTCAAATCCTCCTTGAGCTTTTCCAGGAACGCTTTTTGGGCTTGAGACCAGTTCACATCCTCTTATGAGGTTTCAGATGTGTGTATAGTGTCAAAGCTGCCCTCTTCTGAATTGGTATTTTGATCTTCCCTGTCTCCATAAAAAGAATGAATAGTCCTTGGTTTTCTGGAGTGCTTCTTCATGTTGGTTAACTTTTTCTTGGCTTTAATATGGATTTTTTCTCCTGGGACTCAGGGGGCTCTGTCCCAGGCTTCTTGTGCTAGGAATTTTGGGCCTAGTTACTGTCTTATGTGCTGTAGCCTCTGGTTTTTCGAGGTGTGGGGGAGGGGTGGTCTGGTTGCTGGAAGTCTCCTCTTCCACTAGGGCTGTGCTATAGCCTTGGTGGTCTCAGCTATTTTCCGTCCTGGCGTCTGCCACTTCCTCTGGCTATGTGAAGGCACCTCTGTGTTCCTGGTGTTGGTGCTTGCTGACTCCAGCCCCTGGCGTTCAGGAACTCCCGCTACTTGCCTACTGATCCCCCACTTCTAGCTCCTCTGTTTCAGGCTTTATAATAAGAAAATTATGGTGTTTGTATGTAGGAGGGGTACTCATAAGCTGTAGTACTAGGGAACACCCACCCCTTCATAGCTATCCCTAGGATAATGAAGGGAGAAGGAGCCCTGGGACCTGACCTACAGGTGTGAATGGAGGATAGAAAAATGAATTCCCAGGGCACATGATACACAAATAGTACATCCACAATGAAAAAAACAGATGTTATCTCAGAAATTCATAACCGAGAAAAGCAGTGATCTCATCAATAGACACATTCCACTATATTTTACCACGATAATTTATCATTGCATAGAGGTTCCTGGAATCTCAAAGTCTGTGGCAATGGATCACAATCTCTGGTAGATATTACCAGCTTGAAAAGGCAGGACAGGTAGCGTGATGGAAAATGCATCACTCATTTAAGGCTAACATTAAGTATAAGGAGCTCTTCATCTTTGGCTCAACTCCAGAGGCTGTGTTACTTTGAGGCCACAATAACTCAAGGAAACTATTTTCTCAATAGGAAGGATGGGGCCATAATATGCATGCTTAAGCATATGCTGGAAAAAAAAAGAAATCACAACTTTTTTAAAATTAAATTTTTAATTTTTTTTTTTTTTTTTAGTTTTCAACATCCCATTTCTACCCTCCCCACCCACCCCAAGGTGGCATTTGCTCTGATTCCTATTTTTCCCAGTCCATTCTCTCTTCTCTTCTATGACCCCCTGCCCCCATCACATTTCCCCATACTTTCTTGAAGGGCAAGATAGGTTTCTATATCCCATTGCCTGTATATCCTATTTCCCAGTTGCATGTAAAAACATTTTTTAACATTTGTTTTTAGAACTTTGACTTCTAAATTCTCTCCCTTCATCCCTCCCCACCCACCTTCCTTGAGAAGGCAAGGAATTGAATATAGGTTATACATATACTATTTTTCAAAACACTTCCATAATAGTCATGTTGTGAAAGACTATACTTCCCTCCATCCTATCCTATCCCCCTTATTTCAGTTTTCTCTTTTGACACCATCCCTTTTCAAAAGTGTTCACTTTTGACTATCTCCTTCCCAAATCTGCCCTCCCATCTATCACCACCCCCCCCCTTCCTCCCTACTTTTCTGTAGGGAAAGATGCCCAATTGAGTGTGTATGTTATTCCCTCCTTAAGCCAAATCCAATGAGAGGAAGGTTCACTCACTCCCTTTCACCTACTCTTTCTTCCCCTCCATTACAACAGCTTTTTCTTGTCAGTCTTATGTGAGATAATTTACCCCATTCTATCTCTCCCTTTCTCCCTCTCTCAATATATTCTTCTCTCACCCCTTAATTTTATTTTTTAGATATCATACTTTCATATTCAACTCACCCTGTACCCTGTCTATATATATATATGTGTGTGTGTGTGTGTGTGTGTGTGTGTGTGTGTGTGTATAAAAATTCCCTTCAACTACCCTAATACTGAGAAAGATCTCATGAGTTAAAAATATCATCTTTCTATCTAGGAATGTAAACACAACAGTTCAACTTTAGTAAGGCCCTTATGATTTCTCTTTCCTGTTTATCTTTCCATGTTTCTCTTAATTCTTGTATTTGAAAGCTAAATTTTCTATTCAGCTCTGGTTTTTTCATTGAGAATGCTTGAAGGTCCTCTGTTTCATTGAAAATCCATGTTTTGCCCTGAAGTATTATACTCGGTTTTGCTGGGTAGGTGATGCTTGGTTTTAATCTTAGCTCCTTTGACCTCCAGAATATCATATTCCAAGCCCTTCGATTCCTTAAAGTAGAAGCTGCTAAATCTTGTGTTATCCAGTTTGTATTTCCACAATACTCAAATTGTTCCTTTCTGGCTGCTTGCAATATTTTCTCCTTGACCTGGGAACTCTGGACTTTGGCTGTAATATTCCTAGGAGTTTTCTTTTTGGGATCTTTTTTCAAGAGGTGACCTGTGTATTCTTTCAATTTCTCTTTTACCCTCTGGTTCTAGAATATCAGGGAAGTTTTCCTTGAAAGATGATATCTAGGCTCTTTTTTTGACCACGGCTTTCAGGTAGTCCAATAATTTTAAAATTATATCTCCTGGATATATTTTCCAGGTCAGTCATTTTTCCAATGAGATATTTCACATTGTCTTCCATTTTTTCATTCCTTTGGTTCTGTTTTATAATATCTTGATTTCTCATAAAATCACTAGCTTCCACTCACTCCATTCTAATCTTTAAGGCAGTATTTTCTTCAGTGATCTTTTGGACCTCCTTTTCCACTTGGTTAATTCTGCCTTTTAAGACATTCTTCTCCTCATTGGCTTTTTCTAGCTCTTTTGCCATTTGAGTTAGTCTATTTTTAAAGGTCTTATTTTCTTCAGTAGTTTTGGGGGTCTCCCTTAGCAATATGTTGACTTGCTTTTCATGAGTTTCCTGTATCACTCTCATTTCTCTTACCAATTTTTCCTCTACTTCTCTTAATTGGTTTTCCAAATCCTTTTTGAGCTCTTCCATGGCCTGAGACCAGTTCATGTTTTTCTTGGAGGCTTTTGATGTAGACTCTTTGACTTTGTTGACTTCTTCTGGCTGTATGTTTTGATCTTCTTTGTCACCAAAGAAAGATTCTACAGTCTCAGTCCTTTTATGCTGCCTGCTCATTTCCCCAGCCAATTTCTTGACTTTTGAGCTCTTTGTCAGGGTATGACTGCTTTCAGAGTGGAGAGTGCTTTGTCCCAAGCTTCAGGGGTTTTGTGCTGCTGTTTTCAGAGCCATTTCTATTATGAGGTGGTATGTTACTCCTCTCCTGGCCTGTGCTCTGGTCTGTGAGCGCAAGCACTCCTTTCTGCCATGTAACTACCAGGAGGACTCCCTCTCCACATCCACAAGAAGCTCTGCCAGCACTCCTTCACCCCCAAGGACTGCCAACCAGGACTGTGACCCAGATCAGGGTAAAGCAAGAGAACACTGCCTCAGCAAAGCAATCTCTGCACTCCTATTCTGATAAGCTGCTTGATTTCCCCCACCATTTGTGGGCCTTGATCTTTGGAAGCAACACCTACTGCTGCTGCTGCCACTGACAGCTCTACTGCCATTGGGCTTGGGCCGGACCGCACACTTCTCTCAAGTAGGTCCAACAGTTTTCCCACTGACCTGCTATGTTGTCTTTGGTGTTTGTGGTTTGAGAACTCTGGAAACTGCCACAGCTGCCACTGATCCAGTACCCTGAGGCCTGCTCCTTTCTGGCGTGGCCCATGCTGGACTGTGCTCTGCTTCTAGGACTGTGAGATAGACCCTTCCCAGAAACCATGCAAGCCGTCTTGGGCTGGAGACTTTTTTCACTCTATCATTTCATGGATTCTGTAGCTCTAGCATATGTTTAGAGTCAGTTTTTACAGGTGTTTGGAGGGATGTGGGGAAGAGCTCAAGCTAGTCCCTGTTTTCATACTGCCATCTTGGCTCTGCCCCCAAAATCACAGCTTTTTGAAGTATTAAAATGAATAATAACTATAAGGAACTGAATAATTCTGGATGACTGCCTGTCATCCAAAATTGTCATAGATAAAATTTTCATTATTAGAGTTAGAAAGAGGAACAAAGTTTAAATTTTGGTTTTATTTTCTCTGAACTTTGAAATTACACTGTTGTAATTAGTGTAAAAAGTCCCCAGTGTAGGAATCCCCCTGTCCCCTGCCAAATGTCTGTTTATTGGGGTGACAGGAATTTCAACCGTGGGCTTTCCTATTCTCAAAACTTAGTTTGTCAAGTAATCTATATTTGTTATTTCTCTTGAAAGGTTATGTGCCTTTAATCAATTGCTTTTTTAAATAAATATTTCCTCACAAGAGTTTTGCAGCTCTACTAAAAGCATTGAGGAAACTGACTTTATAGAATGGAAATCCAAATGTATTTCAACTCCATGCTGAATCTCTGACAAAAACCCACTGCCTAAAATACAAATGAATGAGGTATAGATGCTGAACATGATGGCGATGTAAAAATAATTGAAAAAAACAACCCCAGAACCTATGCCCACTGTAAAATAATAAGGGAAGTAAACAAATCATTAGGTCATTCTGCTTGAGGAATAGAATGTAAATCAAGGAGATGGGATTGTTATTGCTACAAAAAGACATTGTTTGGATTTCAACTAGAGTTCTGTCTACAAACTGTTCACCATACCCCAGTAATTACCCCTGAGGCCGTTGGGTGCAAATTGAATTTTCATTCAATAAGGCTGACACTGGGGCTAGAGGGTAAGGGAGTTAAGCTTGCTGTTTGCAAATTAAGTTAAGGGGAAGCGATAAAGATGCTCAGCTTGTCACTCAGTTGGAGATGAACGGTTTTAGTGAAACTTTTGGAGAGATTGTAACAATGCTAACTATATGTTCCCATCCTGTCAACGACCTATTGTATTTACAGAAATACCACAAACATGAAGTCAAAATCAATTTCTCCTTTGAAAAAACAACAAAGCATTTCATCAACTCACACGTATACACGGCTCACGGCTCAATTTTTGTAATGGCTTGTTTAATCTGAAAATAATTAAACAAAAAGCACCTCAATAAGGAGAAAGTATTGTTTTCAAATTCTTTGCCTTTTGAGGATATTAAATGATTGCATTTTAGTCAATCAATTAATCAACAAACATTTATTATATGCCTAGTATTCACCAGGTGAATTATATTACATGCTGCAGGTACAAATTCAAAAGTGTTGAAGCAGTCTCTGCCCTCCAGAAATTTTTATTCTACCAAGAGATGAAATATATTCATACATAAGTAAAAATCATATCTACAAAATAAATAATGAGTATTTGGAGATGGAGGAAGAGAGAAAGACCAACATAAAAGAATCAGGAAAGTCTTCTTGAATAGGTTTCATTTAAGCTGAGCTTTGAAAGGGGTTAGAGATGCACAGAGGAATAAGTGAGGAGGGAAAGCCATTCTAAGCACAGAGGGCTGGAGACTTGAAATGCAATGCACTGCATAAGGAATGCTGTGTATGTTAGTTTGTATGTTAGCAGAGGACATGAGGAAGAATAATGTGTAATAAGTCTGGAAAAAATGGGCCTAATTCAGCTTTAAATAGTTTTAAGTGGCAAAATATGTATTTAAGCCTATAGGTAACAGGAAACCAACCACTGAGCTTTTTGATTAGGGAGCAGACGTTGACCAAGATTAGACCAATGCTTTTGGAATATCAACTTGGTGACTGTGGAGGAGGAATACGAGAAAGCAGAAAATGCGCACAGGGGAATCAATTGGGAGACCATTAAAACAATCTAAAATTGAAGTAGAGGAGGACAGAGACTGCATTTGGGTAGTTGTGATGTAAGTAAAGAAAAGGGGACAGGTGGGAGAATTGTTGAGTAAATAGAATTGGCAAGAACTGACAATTGATTGTAAGGGGGAGGAGGTAAATGAAAATGAAGAGAATGAAGAGGTGAAGACAACTCCTCAGCTGCAAAGCTAGATGACTAGAAGCATCACCGTACCCAGGACAGAAATAGGGAAGTCAGAAGAAACAGTTTTTATAGAGGAAAAGATAATTCCAGCTTTGAACATGTTGACTTTGAGATGCTTTTTGGACATCCACATAGAAAAATTCAATGGCATTTGATGGTATCTAATTGGAGTTCTGTAGAGAGACAAAGTTGGATGTGTACATTTGGGCAATATTCCCACTTTGTTATTTAATTTAAGAATCAATCAATTCAATTTACTTCTCTGAATACCTCACATTTACACACTCCTTACTGCTTCCAAATCTAGATTTCAAAGAGTCAGATAAAGTTGTCAGTTTCATTCTGCAGTTGAATCTGCAGTATCAATTACCACCTATAAATATTTTCTAACTGGCATTTGAATATTTATTTGAAGTACTGATAACTTAAAATTATTGCTTTTTAAAGTGACAAGTCATTTACACTTTACATTGAGTTTTTATAAAATTAAGTGCAATATGATATTAATATATTTCCAAGTTCTGTCCCAAAGGGAGTATTTCTACATATCATACTTTCAGCTAGAGAACTCTAGTGAATCCCTAGGGGAATGACAGAGCTGGCAAAGGCTGCTTAAATATTCAAGTTACATAGAATGAGTGAAGCAGTGAAATAAGAATTAGCTGTATATATATGTGTGTATATATGTGCATATATATACACACATATATGTATATACATGTGTGTGTGTGTATATATATATATATGCACACAAACATGTGTATGTACATGCACATACAGATCACACATTTTGAGCATTCATTTGACTAACATTTCTCCAAGGGATGATATGGAGTAAATAAATGCATATAGGATATGTATGGACAAAGGTAAAATGCTTGAATGTGATTTTCATTAAGTCTCCAAGCCATTTTTTCCATGAAGAAGTAACTCCAAAAATCTAATCAGTGTTATTTGGAAAATACGATTCCTAAAAACATCTAATTTATAAGGGAAATTCAAACTGCACACATAAAGGCTGCACTTTCTCAGAATAAAAGAACCATATAGTTGGAAGGGATCTCTGTGGCTAACTAGCTCAACCTGAACCCAAGCAAACTGCTCCTCTACATCATGCCTATCCTCTATATCTTTCAGCCTTTGTGCAATAAGCTTAAATGAGAGAGAATTCATTGCCACCTTAAAACAGCCCATTTCATCTTTAGGAAGATGTCATTCACTGTCAAGCCTAAATATGCCCTTTTGCATCTTTTACCCATTACTCTCAGGCCAAGCGGAATAATGCATTTAATAAATGTTTTTTTTTTAACATTCTTTAATTTATTCCATATAAAAGCCCTTTTCACCTTCTACTATGCTAACACATACTCAGTGTCCATGTGATACAAAAACACCGGGCCAATTCAGAAAATAATTCAGTCATTTTACCCTGTATAAAAACCCCTTTTCACCAAGTTTTCAATTATGTATGCCTATATAACAACATCAAAGCTATTGGAAAGAAAATAATAATAAATAATAAGTAAGTGAATCAATGCTCTTCAAACTGTTCCAACCATTCAAGATTGAAATAGCAAAATGCAAAGAATGTATATTAAAACCTGGGAGTACAATATTATGCGTAAATAGTGTGCCAGGGATTCAAATATACTTGATTTTCCCTTTGGCAGTGTGGCCTACACAAAAGAGACAAGATACAGCAAAGGTGGCAAAAGATTGTGATAGATCTTTGTGGCTGTATGGTTCTTTGGCAACATAGAAAAAGAAGAGTAATTGCCAATGCTGGGAGTCCAAAAGACCAGTTAAGGTCAGAAGTGCTAGGCAAGCACCAAGGAACTGAGGAGTGTACAAGGACTGAATCAAGGGACCAGGGGAAGGTGCAGAGTCATAACAATAACTTCACAATGCCATATACACAAAGAAGGTCTGAGGCTGAAAAGTCAAGATAATGTAAGGGTGTGGTCATCAAAAGTGGAACTCAGCAGACCCTAATTCATTGCAATACAACAAACATTTGTGGAGGACCTACTGTGTGCCCTTAGAAATTCTGGGTGTGAGGCACAAACAGAGAAAGATGAAACAGTCCCTAATATCAAGGAGGCAGCTACATGGCTCAATGGAAAGAGTACTGGGCCAAGAGTCAGAAAGACCTGAATTTAAATCCTGCTTCACAGACTTACTAGCCGTGTGACCCCGGACAAGTGACTTAACCTCTGTTTGCCGTGATCCAATGGAAAAAGAAATGGAAAACTATCTCAGTATATTTGCCAGGAAAACCCTATGGATAGTATGAGCTCACAAAGAGTTGAACACTGCTTAATCATTCAACAACAAAAACAACTACAAGGAGCATGTATTTTACTAGTCCTCGAGCTTATGGGTATGATGTATCTCTGTCCTAAGGTACTTCTCTTCCTAAAGGGTCATCTTTAGGGTGACATGTTTTGGGTCTTGACCTCAA
This sequence comes from Trichosurus vulpecula, assembly GCF_011100635.1. Classification (NCBI taxonomy): domain Eukaryota; kingdom Metazoa; phylum Chordata; class Mammalia; order Diprotodontia; family Phalangeridae; genus Trichosurus; species Trichosurus vulpecula. The sequence goes on along the minus strand of NC_050578.1, from coordinate 126,985,448 downwards.
TTATTTTTCTTTTTTTGAGTTGGGGGAAACATTATAGCCTCTTGGTAGATGGCGGGTGTTGTCTGACTTGGAGTCTCTTTCTGCATGAGCCTTAGAGTCAACTGATGTTTCAGTAGAGGTCCTTGAAGGAGATAGAGAATTCAAGACTTGACTCTCTCCTTCCCTTTAAACATTTCTTATATCTTCCAGACTATGGGACTAACTATTCACCACCACACATTTTGCAGACTGTCCCCTTATGCCTGGGTTGCATTCCTTCTACCTATATCTTTCAAAATCCCGCTCTTCCTTTTAGACTCAGCTTAGGTGGTATTTCCTCCATTGAATTAATTTCCTTCTAGTCCCCCTAGCTAAAACTATTTTTTCCATCTTCCAAATTTCCTAGAAAACTTTGTCTGCATTGTTCCTGTACAGCTGATGAGGCCAGGGAACCATACATTTTTAGGGATGTTCAAGACCCCAAAATACCAATATGTCAGGTCCTGCTCAAATGAATTCGACTCAAGCCTAACAGCCAAAGAGAAAAACAATTTATTACAGATTTGCCATATTGAGTAGTCTTAAGAAATCTCACCATTTGTGATGATCATTTTCACAAATGGGCCAGATTCAATCTACTGAGCTAGATTGAACCTGAGCACCTTCATGGAGGCAAGATGAAACTCATATATAGAAAGATTATTGGAGGTATCTAGGGTGGTCCTGGGGTGATGGGAGGAGACGTTTAGGGAGGGTCTTGAGGAGGATGCTAAGGAAGATCTTGATGGGATTGGGGTGAGGTCAGACTCCAGGAACCAAGAGAATGGGATTAATGGTGGGAAGTAGTTGAAGGCTACCTGGAGATAACAGACCTTGTAGGGTTAGGCTAGCTTAAGGGTAAAAGATGTAGGCATAGGGACTTTGATAAGATCAAGGGTGGGAAGTAGCTGGATAATGAAGGACTGGGCTAGGTTAAGAGTAACCTAGAGGTTTGGGCCTAGATAAGGAAAGGCTTTTGTCCTCAGGCAAATGCTTCATCAAGTGGGAAGATTCAAGGAGAATTCAAGGGGGGCTCCTGGATCCTGTTCCCCTTCATAGCCATAAAGTTCTTTGTACATGAACATATTATTCCTCTACCCCTCACCCCAAGGACAATGTAAACTCCATGTAGATAGAGATTAAATATTTTTTTTATCTTTGTCTCTCTGAGAGTAAGTATATAGTAGGTGCTTTGTTAAGAATAGTTGGATTGAGTTGAATTATAAAATAAAAACATGAGAAACCCTCCAATGTATACACAGACATGTGCATGCACACAAACACAGTATGTATACATAGCATATGTTCATGCATGTGCATTAAAATACACATACAGAGGTATATACATACATGTGTATGTTTATATGTTCATATGTTACTACATTCATTTATAAAGTAATATTTGAACTTTCTAATATTCACTTCTATCAGGACTGGGAGACAGAAGGGAAGGAAGGTAAATATTGAATTCAATGGCCGAATTGCAGCATTAACTCAGCAAATTCTTCTTGGAACAGTTGTATGATAACTTCCTACTCATTTATCACATTACATTAATTTTACAAATTAACCTCAGGTACTACAGAATATGGATTGTCTCAATTATGGGACTGTGGATTCCATTACCATTCCATTATTATTCCATTCCGCTTATGACTTCTTGATAATAAGTGCCGGATATGTAAGTTTCCATTCCTATGATGGCACCAGAAATTGCTTATCTGGAAGCACTCTGCCAAGCACAGTTGCCCAGAACTCTTATTTTTTTATCCAAGTTAAATAATAGTTCAGAGTTGAAAAATATTGATCATATGAATATGGGCTAGATAAAAAAAAATTTGAGTAAATCAAACATCTGGCTTTGAGGTAGCTTATTGTGTGCATGCATGTGTGCTTGCGTGTGTGTGTGTGTGTGTGTGTGTGTGTGTATTCATATGCTGTTTAGAAGCTGATACATAAAGATATGGGCTAGGTAGCAAAGAATTTTTAAAGGAAACTGCAGAGGGACTCAGAACTGGGATTACTTCCTGAAGTATGCAAGAAGATGCCATATACTGTCAAGAATCCAACCAAATAAACATATAAACAAGAAAACAGTGCTCTGATTTTACAGATAAGGATATCAAGGCTCAGAATTTTCCTGATTGAGGTAAGAATGGAAGAATTATTAATATCCTTTGGAGTCTCCATGCTGAGAAAAGGTAGAGACAGACTATATCTTCATCATCATCATCAGTCAGTGATTTAATAAGGATTAATTAAGCATTTATCATGTGTCAGGAACTGTGCTAAGCACTGATAAAAAGAAAATTGTTTCCCCAATTACTTCCCTAAAACTAGCACTTTTCCCTCAGGAGCTCATTCTAGTTAAAAAGATAACACATCAATAACCAGGTAAACCAGAGATATAAGCATGGTAGATTAAGCTACTCTAAAAGGAGAAAACACTAGCAAGGGGTGGGGAACCTCCAGCTTCAAGGCCACATGACTGAGTCCAAGTTTTACAGAACAAAACCTTTTATTAAGAGGATTTGTTCTGTGAAGTTTGAATTTAATCAAAGGGCCCCACTTAAGGACTTAGAGGGTCACCTGTGGCCTTGAGGCCACAGGTTCCCCAACCCTAAGGAGATTAGGAAAGCCCTGCTGCAGAAGGTGGGATTTGAACTTAGTGAAGGAAGCCAGGGGAAGAAGAAGTGGAGGGTAAGGAACAAGAGCATTCCAGGTATGATTGATGACCAGTACAAATGCACAGAAAAGATATAGTGTCATGTTCAAAGAACTTCAAGGAAGTCTTCCTATCTGGATGCAGTATAGCTGTAGAGTGTGTGAAGGAGTGTTAGGTATGAGAAGGCCAGAAAAGTAGAAAGAGTCCAGGAGGCTGTAAGGAACTTTAAATTCTAAAAAAAAAAAAGATAAGTTTATACTTTATTGGGGAGGAAAAAAAAGAACCACTGGAGAATATAAGAAGAGACTTGGGAAAATAAAAATTCTTTAGAGAATAGACCTTAAAAACCTGAAACTTCTGGGTTTTGCAGAAGAGAAATTTGATCCTCAAAAATAATAATGGGAAATAAAACATTGCTCTGGAAGGAAGTTATAGCCAAATGAATGGAATTTTGCACTACCCTAATGCGATACTGAAGCTCTTCCTTGACACAATTGCTGTTTTAACCCTTTCTTTGCAAAGTAACTAGTATTTGACAGCCATACGGTATTTATTTATTTATTCACAAATAAATATGTATTGTAAATTATTATATCACTTGAGAAAAGAATGTAACTTTCAGGAAGTTTACATAGGTGTGAAAATTGCTATACTTTTGGCTGCAGACAACTAGTGGTGGGTGTTTGAAGAACAGAACCAGGGAAAATATTCTTTTCTAGCTGAAGCAAACATCAGCTGTCTTTCCAGCAGGCAATTAACATGTGAGACTCTGTAATCCTCCCAGGGTTTATGTGACAAAATTCCTTGAGATAGTTGGACTGTTCTTTTACAGAGAAATGACATTTCCCTTTGATTCTAAGGAATTTCCTGTTTTATTATAAGGCCCTACACAAATCTTCATGAGAACTAGTCAGAGGTCTAAGAATACTATGTCATAAATATCTTTTTTTAATGTTCCATTATAGATAATTCCATACAAGTTAGCTGGAATACTCATAAAGCCCCTTCTTGATATCCTTCCCAAGTAGATAATCAGCTAATTTATTTGGATGCAAAGGAATTTTGTAATGGTAGGAATAAAACTAATCAGCGTTCTACTTATCAGTTGTTGTCAACTTAACCCTGAGAAGATAATATTTTATGGCAAATACAAGCAATGAGCAGCAAAAGAAAAATCTTAGCAAAATTTACTGGAAAGCAGAGACCTCAAAACCAATTATCAGAAAGCCTTTAAGTTGGCATACACTTTCCCCCCTTTCTATTGCATTTCACTCTCTGAGTAAAATGCTACCTTCTGTCAGACAAGAGAGCATGAAGAGATCAAGCAAAGGCTATAATGGATGGAATTTGGAGCATAACTTCCCTTCACACAGTAGGAAATTTAGCATACTGTGAAATTAAACCAGATAAATAATTACAATATTCTTCTATGCATGTGGTTCTGGAACTATAAAAATTAAAACCATTCTTTAGAAATTATGTCTTCTCAATTAGTAAGCAATTCATTGATAGGCATACTATACAAAAACCTTCCAGGGAATGATTTCAGCTTGTTATGGTCCATAGGGTGGTACTTCAAGCCAGGCTACATTCAATTCAGTGTGACTTTCAAAGTCGACTTTAAAGTTCTATCTCAGCCAAATACAATATGGTATGTACCATTAACTCCAATGTACCCATTTATAGTAACCTTCTCCATCTCACATAGGACACCTTCCTAGATGATACCTTGTTACACATTCTGGGACACAGCTCAGCAGTGTCTAATAGAAACAAAAGATACTGGCTCCTCTTTCGCATACCAACTGGTACATTTCCTTAGCAACTGCTGAAGATAACAGGAAAGGAAAAAGGAATAGATATTTGGATGATACACCAACTGTTGCTCATAGTAGCACCTTATGACTTCTGAGGTCCATTTCTATACCCCTTATTATCCTCTTGTCTATTCAACTCTTGCCCAAATACACTGCTTAGTCTCATCATTCTTATATCATAATCGAATAACATTTTTAAAAGAGCTTTGCTAAATACAAATTTAATGAATAAATTGAACATTTCAAGATATAAGAAGAGAAAATAGGATTATATATAAAAACACAAATCTCTATTAGGTATAGCTTATTTTAAAAAAAAGTATATGATAAATCCAACATGAGACTTTTGAAGCTGTCCTGCTTGTCAGTATTTCATTTGAAATTTCCTTCTGTACCTTTGTGATTTTTTTAACAGGGTTGTGTATCAGTAATGCAAGTGTCACAATATCAATGGTGACCATGAATATGCCTGTATAGTCCTGTATTGCAGAATATGAGACTCCCCATATAGAAGGCAAAAGAAGTAAGACATTTATTCAGACACCAAAGGATCAAATCCCAAAACCAATAACTCCAATTTAACATAGCAGTGATTATATCCCAAAACCAGTAAGTCCACTTCATTATAACAGCAAAGAACTTAAAACACAACATCACAGTAGGGAGCCAAGCCATCCCATAACCTTCCCCTCTGTTGGGGCCTTCCTATAAACACTCACTGACAAATCCAAGCTGTACGCTTGCCTAGTCCTCTCCTGCTGCAGTTCTGAGAAAAAGTTTAATAGCTACCCTCAGAGTATATATACCCTTTATGGAGCCCTAGGGCTTCACAACCCCCATGACCTAATTAGCAAAAGGGTGTGGGCCTTCCTACAAACAAGCCTCCCCAATCAAGCTTCCCTTAACTAGCTCCACCTGAGACATATTAATAGGATTAATGGGGGAAGATCTTTAATCACATTAACACTACAGGTTGATAAGAATTTATGACTAGATAGTTCCAAGAATCCTTCCACATTTACAAGGGAAATGTTACAAGGTCTTTCCTTTGTATAATTACAAATTTTCCTTTTTTAAAATACTTATATAAATAGTTGATTAGAATAACTCAAAGTAACTTAGTTAAAAATTTCATAATTTTCATAAGTACTAGTCAAATAATTTTAGGTGAAACTTCCTCTTACATATAGGCAAAACTTCCACATTCTTAAATAACAGTAGGACTGATAGAATGGACTAACAGGTTCCTAACCCAAGCATTTTTTAAATGGTACAATTCTTAATCTAACATCTAGATTATAAGAGAAATTGCTTTTCTAATAATATACCTGATACAATTGTTTGCCAAATTAAACAATATAACAAAATTTAGAAACACAATATCATAAACAATATTAAATATTTAGAATTTGAAACAAACTCAGTAACAAATCAGGCAAATGTGCTTCCAAATTACCTTACACAGAAAATCATTCATCTCATCACCACTGATGTTGTATACTGATCCACATCTAAAAATTCATATAAAAGTTATCAAGAATGAAATTACACCTAATTAAAGAGGTAATAAAACCAGTCAGCATTCAGATAGCATTTATCCAATGCCAACCACTTTATAACCATATGAGCCTCACAACAACCCTGTGGGGGGAGGTTCATTATTATTCCCTCACAGAACAGTAAACTGAGGCAAATACAATTTTGAGGGGGGGACATACAGCTAATACATTTCTTAAAAACAAATCTATTTTCATGTTAGATTGCAGTTTACCATAATAATCCTGATAGGAAAGCACACCTAGACCCATTCTTATTTTCTTCATGGCAGATTTTGGCTTAAATCAAATACGGATTTATAATTGCTAATTGTAACATTTAAAATTTTAAGGCCTAATACTATATAATGCACTTTGAAAGAGAAAAAAGACTATTATCCATAAATTAATATATTTTCTTAAAAAGAAAAGACACAGCTCAATAGAAAAAGAAATTTTATTTAAAATTACTGTAGGCATTATAAAATATTTGGGAGTCAACCTGCCAAAAACAAATCCAGGAACTATATGAACATAATTACAAAACACTTTTCACGCAAATAAAATCAGATCTAAATAATTGGAAAAAAAAAATCAGTAGCTCATGGTTGGGCCAAGCTAATACAATAAAAATGACAATTGTTTCGTGCCATACAAATTAAAGTATCAAAAATCATTTTATGGAGCTAGAAAAAATAATGACCAAATTCATCTGTGAGAACAAAAGTTTGAGAATATCAAGGCAATTAATGAAAAGAAATGCTAGGGAAGGTAGCCTAGCCATACTAGATTTCGAGCTGTATTATAAAGTAGCAGTCATCAAAACTACTTGGTACTGGCTAAAAAATAGAGTGGTGGATGAGTGGAATAGGTTAGGTACACAAGACACGGTAGTCAATGACTATAGTTATCTACTGTTTGATAAACCCAAAGGCTCCAGCTTCTGGGATAAAAACTCACTATTTGACAAAAACTGCTGTGAAAACTAGAAAATAGTATGGCAGAAACTGGGCATAGACCAAAATCTCACACCATATACCAAAATAAAGTCAAAATGGGTTTACAATTTAGATATAAAGGCTGATACTATAAGCAATGTGGGAGATCAAGGAATAGTTCGCCTGTCAGATTTATGGAGAAGGGAAGAATTTATGACCAAACAAGAGAGAGAGAGCATTATGAAATGCAAAATGGATAATTTTAATTACATTAAATTGAAAAGTTTTGCCAATGTAACGAAGATTAAAAGGAAGTAGAAAATTGGGAAAGAATTTTTACAACCAGTGTCTCTTCTAAAGACCTCATTTCTAAAACATACAGAGAACTAAGTCAAATTTATAAAAATGCGAGTCATTCCCCATTTGATAAATGGTCAAAGTATATGAACAGTCAGTTTCCAGAGGAAGAAATTAAAGATATCTATAGGCATATGAAAAAATTGTTTAAATCAAAATAATTCTTAGGTACTAATGGCAGGCAAAGTGGGATTTTTGCTGGACTGAATGTGCATTGAGTTTTAGCCAGTGACTTGTATGTGTGTTGAGTTCCAGCCAATCAGATGTGCATGAATTTAGCCAGAGACCTGAGTTCTTGCCAATTAGATGTACGTGAATTTAGGAAATCAGAGACCTGAGTTCTAGTCAATCAGATGCTGGCTAGAACAGTATCTAACGAGAGCCCGGAGTGTGAGAGAAGCAGACATTGAGAGGGTGCTGAAGAGAAGACATTATATGATCTGATGCTGAGTGAGGAGAGCATAACTAGGAGAACATTACACATGATTACAGACACATGGTATCTGTGATGACTAACTTTGACAGACTTTGTTCTTCTTAGCAATGCAAGGTTCTAAGAAACTCAAAAGACTCGTGATGGAAAAAGCAATTCACATTCAGAGAAAGAAATTCGGAGTCTGAATGCAGATTGAAGCAAACTATTTGCTCTCTCTTTTTTGTTGTTGTTTTTGTTTCTGTGTTGTTGTAACAACAATGTTACTTGTAGCTACTCTGGCTGAATAAGGCCAATAAGACCAGCACACAGGAGGGCTGCTAGCATGGGTTCTTTTATCTGCTTTTCTAAGGAAAGCACCTTTAAGGGGTTTACAATCTTACATACATATATCATTCACTTAGTTCAGGGGAAAAAGTCAGGACCCTGAACTTCAGAGCAAATACAAACAAGAATTGTAAGCAGAAATTACAAACAGAGCAAAACTATACATACCAACGGAAAGATTTCTTTCTGTCTGACCATAGCAATCATACACAGTTACCAGAGAGAGAAGCACCCAATATACGGGGTTTCAAAGCAGGGGTGGGGGCGGTGCTCCTTAATGGCTACTCTGAGTCTCCACACTGACACTCTTCCAATAAATGAGCCCCAAACATAACGCTGACCTCACAGTGCATACGTACTTCTTCAGGGTCAGAGTGCTTTACCACTCTTGAGGGCTTCTCACCTCTCCAGGGCTTCCCATCTCTTCTGGCCTAATTAGCAAAAGGGTATGGGCCTTCTTACAAACAAAGGCAAGACTCAATCAAAGGCACTTGATTGCCTTGGTACTGAGAAGCACTCCAAAAGAAAAAAAAAAATAAACAGTAAAAAGTCCCACTTTGCTTGCCCCTACAGTTGGTTCTTCTTTCTCATAGTTAATGCCATTGGTTGTATTTTTTCTTGGCAACTTGACTATTGTGAAAAATATATTTAATATGAAGGTAAATGTAGAGCCTATATCGAATTGCATGTCATCTTGGGTGGGAAGGGGGGAGGAAAGGGAGGGGGAGAAAATTTGAATCTCAAAAACTTGAGGAAGTGAAAGTTGTAAACTAAAACTAAAACTTAGTTAATTAATTAAAAAAAGATTATGAAAAAAAAAAAAAGACAAGTGGTAACAATTCCCACAACTGTTTTCTCTGCTTCCTTAAAAGAGCTAGGATCCCCTGCCTCTACCTTTGAGAATTATCAAATAAAGAGCTGCCCAGATAAAGAACATTCCAGTTCCCCCATTCCCATCCTCTTGGGAATCTCAAGCTGCCTACACTAGGATGTACATATAAAGTCTGACAAACAGTTTAAATTCACACTTGCTATTATCAGGTTAGCTTAAAATGTGCTGGGCTGAAATATCCAGACTCTCAGTTGTACTGCTGCTTTTTGGCCCAGGCAAAGAGACCCAAGGAATTTGATTTAATGCTGGCCGGGCACAGCCAGTTTACCCAGGCAGAAACCTTATGAGCTAAGTGGTGCTTAAATAATAATAAAATAATTGAACAATGCAAGGATACATTTAAGATTTTATATGATAACCACAATAACCAAGATCTTTACTATATCCAATATTTATGTAATGTTAAATAAGGCCTTTCTACAGATTTATCCTGAAAAGTAGATAGACATGATTGAGCAAAAGATCTAACTCTTACTCCCAGTAGCTGGATACAGACCGATTTCTAAAAACCTTTCTTTGCAATTTCTAGCTGTTAATTGACCTCAGATCACTTCGATTTAGCCACCCAAGTACTGGGGCTAGATCCCGAAATCTTAAAATCCTGGCACCCTAACCCAGTTACTAAAATGCTACTCATTTTGATTTTTATTTTTTACATCAATCTTTAACAGTTAAAACCCATAACCCAAAAGAATTAACAGAGAAGTCATATTTTAACAATATTTCTAATACAACAAATTATCAATTTAATGTTGGGCATTATCTTTATGCACATCACAAATCACATAACTGGAGTACCTTGGCTTAAATCCACACAGCTAACAAATTTTGTGGTATAGTATAATAATAAATAATAATAATTTCACTTAAAATGAGACCAGAATAAATTCAATTACACCTGGATCTATGTTCCAAATGTTATCACATATAAGCTCAATTTAAAATTTCAATTATTTACTATTACATTTTACACAAGTGTTATTTATTCCAAGCATTTTATGCTATAGGATTCACTATTTCCTGCTAATCTACTGCCAATAGATTACAAAGTGACTGTATATAACAAGAGGGGCTTGAAAACATGATATCCTCCATTTTGATTCCTCCTAGCCCTCTACAATTTTGTCTATTGACTTTCAAATCAAGCCACAAAATTTTCATTCTAAATCTTCCTACTTAAACAAGTCACTTCTTCACACCCTCTCAACATACTTAAACTGTCTGGAGCTGACACAAGGGATCTCAGAGCAATTATGCAAGGACAAGAGGGTCTCAGAGTACATGGGCTTGCTACTACCTCCCTACTGTGTACTGGGTGTATCCCCCATTTTTCCCCAAGTTTCTTATCTACCCTCCATATTTTCACTCTAGCATTTGTTTCTCTTTCCTAATTTTCAATTCCATTTGAATTTACAATCTTTCATTACTCAGACCACCCCACTTTCCTTTACATTTCAACCACATTCCAGACTGCACATTCTATTGTTAAACCAAAGTCTTACCACAACCCTACTTTCCCAAGCTATGGAGTTAATTTCAACCCTGGTGAGTCTCTTGATCAATCTGCATATCACAAAATTCAGATGTTCTCTAGGAGATCAAAGAGCTCCAAATCTCTCATTCTCCTAAACGGAGATAGAAAACTGCACTGTCTACTATAAGAAGAAGTTTGTGGGATAAATCCTTTTAAAAATCAATTTAGATTTCTTTTTAGTTATTGTTAAAAAAACTTACAAGTCATGCAGCAGTTTAAGTTCCTGTTGAAACACAAGAACGGGGTTCTGGCTACTCCTGAACCCCTTTAAAAGATTACAAAAGGCTTGACTGCCTAATTAACACAGTTTTCCAAATTAAAAACAATACTCACCCTCCTCCCTTTTCCTGCTTCTCTTCACATTTTAGAACCTGGAGTTGTGTTTTGTCCTTCATTCTCGGGTCACCACCCTCACTTTCTCCTCTAGAGCCATCTGGGTCCAGTGGCCTGATATTCACTAGGATTACTGAAGATGGTCCAGCATGCGTTGGGAGACCCTGGCCCTTTTAGGCTAAAGTCTTTTCAGGTGTTCACTGTGAGTGAGGTAAAGCCCATTCAGTGAATAGCCTCTTTACAAAGTTAATCAAGGAATGGCTTCCTTAATCAAAAACTCAAAAGAAAAAAAAAATCCAACTGGAAGGGAAGACCCTCAGGGTTCCTGGCCCAAAGAATCTGGCATTAACACAATAATTTACAAATAAAGAGAGCTGTATTTCTCTCACACCCTTCACCAATATTACTTATCAAAACAACAACAAGGGCACAGCTTTTACAAGGTTAATATACATTTTAAACAAATTACTGAAATCCCAAAGTGATTGCATTTAAGGCTAAGATATAAAAGCCCTTCTCAAAGTGTCTTTCAACACAAAATTTCATTTTTGCAGGTTTAAACACTTTGCCCCAATGTCAGATATATTGAAGGGGGGGCAGTTCTCTAGATTTAATTTAAACATAATCTACAAACTCTAGCATTGAGATGTAATAAAACCTGAATTCACTTAATGTTGGAGTAACAAAAAACTCTCTTAGCTCTCCATCATCAGTCCTTGCGTCTTCAGGCTGCTCAGTCTAGATCTTTATCAGTATAAAGCTGCTGCTGGAGCTTCATCCAAGTAGGTGGGAGGCCGGGGAGACTTGTTTTCAGTCAGAGAGAAATCCCTTCTCTGATTTCACTTCCTAAACGAACTCCTGGGAGAGTCTGATTCTGCTTCTCAGTTCTCTTACCTAACAATCTTAGAAAACATTACCCAAACAAACACAGAGACAAAGGAACACAGCCTTAGTGACCCAGAAAACAAAAAGTTGAGATTACAAGTATTTTATTTCCTTGCTTTACTATCTCCCTTACTTTACTCAGTTTACCTGACAACAAGAATTCCTTCCATATACTTCTGCCTGAAAATGCTAATAGAACCCCCCCTCCAAGTCGTCTTGGACAATCTTAATAAAATTACCTAGATTCTTCCTTTACTTAGAGTTCCTTTCACACGCACACACACACACACACACACACAAACACACACAGTAATTTATATATAACCCCAAAAGCTTGAAAGGAAGGATTGTAGCTTTAGAAATTCTCTCAAAGAGTATTGGCCTATGCGATCTCTCTCTTTTTGAAAACAGTCCTGCAAGAAATTTGGAATATATTGCTGGTATTTTGGGGGCTTACCAAGCAATTGGTTCATTAGCAAGTTGAATATCCATAATACCCCCAATTTCCCAGGTGGCCCCTTACTATGTTCACAGATTGTCTCTCTCTCTCATCCCCATACAACTTATTTCAGAGGATCTCTTTCAATTAGATGTATCTACCTGATGATTGCCTCCCTGTGAGACTGAAAATTAGAAAAAAAGCTACAGCACAAATACTAAAAACAGAAATATACACACATACATGCTCACCCAGAAAAAAAATATTTATTAGTAAAAAGGAGAGTCAGACCAGGGCCAGAGTCCTAATATCACTTTCCTGGAGAAACTCTCCAAGTGGGCCCAGTTGAGGGGAGCTCCTGTTAAGAACATGGTGTGAAAGTCTCTGATCCCCTCACGGGTAGCTATAACTGTAATGTTTAAAAAGGTTTGAGAGACATAGTTTCTGAGGATTGTCATCAATTGATTAATGAGGCCAGCAGGTTATTAATAAATGGATAGTCATTTGGCTATTTCTTTTAGACCAAAGGCCCCTTTGTGCTTTGAAAAAATGCCTCAAAACACCTTTCCCTTCTTTTCTTCTTTTGTTGGGGGGAAGGGGTAATTCTATTACTAAGTTCCCTCTTCCCCTAAACCTTCTCCCCAAAAGAAAATAGTGCTACAAATAAGCATAATTAGGTGGAAAAAAATCAAAGCATAATCAATCAAAACCAATTCAGACATTTGCCATATCCAATAACTTTGTTCTCATTCTGACCTTCAGTCTGTCTTCTTTCTGTCAGGAAGTGAACAACATGCTTCATTATCAGACCTCTGTAATAGCGGTTGGTCATTGCACTGTTCAGAGTTCTTGATCAAGTGTTTTAGTTTATTTTTGTCTTTATGGTTTTTTTTAATTGCATTATTTGTTCTTCTAGTTCTGCTCACTTTGTTCTAAATGAGTTCATTCAAGTCTTCACAAATTTCTCTCAAACCATTCCTTTCACAATAATATCACCTTACATTCATATGCCACAATGTGTTTGGCTCTTCCCTAACTGTTAAGTACCCCTTTGTTTCCAGATCTTTGCTATAACAAGAAGAGCACCTATAAATATTGTTGTATGTTAGGATCCCTTCCTTTTCTGTTTGATCTCTTTGGGTCATAAGCCAAGGAGAAGTATAACCGAATCAAAGGTGTATACAGAGTTTAGTGACCTGGGCAGTTCATTATTGTATTCAAGAATGGATCACCCAATTAGCAACTCCTCCTATGCAAATTATTGACATTTTCCTTTCATTTTTGTCATCTTTGCCAATATGATAGCATCTAGTGGCAGAGCCAAGATGGCAGGGCAAAAGCAGGGACTTGCTTGACCAAATCCCTCCAAATACCTGTAAAAATGACTCCAAACAAATTCTAGAGCTACAAAAAGACAGCGTGAAACAAATCTCCAGCCCAAGACAACCTGGAAGGCCAACAGGAAGGATCTACCACACGAGGCTGAGAGCAGAGCAAGGTACAGCTTTGGCCATATCAGCACAAACCTGGCAAGGGCAGGCCTCAGGGGATTGAATCACTGACAGCTATGGCAGTTTCCATACTTCTCAATCCACAAATGCCAAAGATATAGTAGAAGGTAGCTGGGAAACTCTGTTGGACTTGCGTGAGAGAAAAGCCTGGTCCAGCCCCACCCCCAGGGTGATGGAGGTGGCAGTCATGGCAGCCTCAGTGGTGTCAGAAGCTTCTTCCAGAGCACCAGGCCCAGAGATAGTGGGGAGATCAAGCAGGTGATTACTGCAAGATTGCAGGGATTGCTTTGCTGGCTGGCCCTGAGGCAAGATTCTCTTGCTTTGCTGGTCTTGCATCTGGGTCACAGTCCTGGGTGGTAGTCCTAGGGTGAGGAGGGGCGCTAGCATGGCAGAACTTGTGGCATCTGTGGAGAGGGAATCCTCCTCACAATTCCAAGGCAAAAAAGATTGTGGTTGCTCACAGACTGAAGTACAGGCCAGAAGAGGAGTAAATACCTCTCATTTAATCATACCACCATAGAAAAACTGAATATTTATAGGTGCCCAGGAGTATCTCTGAAAAGAGCTGCGCAAAGCCCCTGAAGCTTGGGACAGAGCACTCTCCACCCTGGAAGCAGAATCTTACCTTGACAAAGAGCTAAAAAAATCAAGTTATTGGTTGGGAAAATGAGCAAACAGCATAAAAAATCAAATTATAGAATCTTATTTTGGTGACAAAGAAGATCAAAACAAATAATCAGAAGAAAAAAAGTCAAGACTCCTACACCCAATCTCCAAGAAAAAATATGAATTGGTCACCGGCCATGGAAAAGCTGAAAAAGGATTTTGGAAATTAAGTAAGAGAAGTAGAGGAAAAATTGGGAAAATAAATGAGAGGGACCCAAGAAAATCATGGAAAATGAGTCAACAGCTTGCTAAAGGAAACCCCAAAAATACTGAAGAAAATAATACCTTATAAAATAGACTAACCCAAATAACAAAAGTGGCCCAAAAAGCCAATGAAGAGAAGAATGCTTTAAAAAGCAGAATTGACCAAATGGAAAAGGAGGTCCAAAAGCTCACTGAAGAAAATAATTCCTTAAAACTTAGAATGGAGCAAAAGGAAGCTAATGATTTTATGAGAAGTCAAGAAATTATAAAATAAAATCAAAAGAATGAAAAAATAGAAGAAAATGTGAAATATCTCATTAGAAAAACCATAGATCTGGAAAACAGATCCAAGAGAGATAATTTTAAAATTATTGGACTACCCAAAAGCCTTGATATAAAAAAAAGAACTTGGACATCATTATGTTCAATTGAAAAGTTTTTGTATAAACAAAGCCAATGCAACAAAGATTAGGAGGGAAGCAGAAAATTGAGAAAGAATTTTTTGTTTTTACAACCAGTGTCTCTGATAAAGACCCCATCTCTAAAATATATAGGGATCTGAGTCAAATTTCTAGGACTACAAGTCAATCCCCAATTGAGAAATGGTCAAAGGATATGAACAGGCAGTTTTCAGAGGAAGAAATTAAAGATATCTATAGGCATATGAAAAAAATGCTCTAAATCACTATTGATTAGAGAATTGAAAATCATAACAACTCTTAGGTACCACATGTCTCCTGTCAGATTGGCTAACATGACAAAACAAGAAAATGATAAATGTTGGAGATGATGTGGGACAATTGAAACACTATTACATTGTCAGTGGAGTTGTAAACTGTTCCAGCCATTCTGGAGAGCAATTTGGAACTATATCCAAAGGGCTATACAAATGTGCATACCCAGCAATACCACTTCTAGTGCTATATCCCAAAGACATCATACAAGTGGAAAAGGAACCCATATGTACAAAAATATTTGTAGCAGCTCTTTTTGTGGTGGCAAAGAATTGGAAATGAAGGGTAAGCCCATCAATTGAGGAATGGCTAAATAAATTGTGGTATACAAATATAATGGAATACTATTGTGCTATAAGAAATGAGGAACAGATGGATTCATTATGACCTGGAATGACTTATATGAACTGATGCTGAGTGAGGGAAGCAGAACCAGGAGATCATTATGCTCCATTACAGACACAGGGTATCTGTAAGGACTAATTTTGATACACTTGACTCATCAATGTAAGGTTGAAAGACAGCTCCAAAAGACTCATGACGGAAAAAGCTATGCACATCCAGAGAAAGAATTATGGAGTCTGAATGAAGATTGAGGCAAATTTTTTGCTCTCTCTTTTTTTTCCTTCTTTTTTGGTGTCATTTCTCCTTTTTCATGATTCATTCCATTGGCTATAAATCTTCTTTACAACTGGACTACCATATAAATAAGTTCAATGTGAAGGTATATGTAGAACCTACATTGGATTACATGCCACCTTGGGGAGTAGCAGGGGAGGAGAGGGAGGGAGAGAAAATTTGTAACTGAAAAACTTGTGAAATTGAGTTTTGTAAACTAAAAAAAAAATTAAGGAAAACTGCCCTGATATTCTAGAACCAGTGGGTAAAAGATAAATTGAAAGAATCCACCAATCACCTCTTGAAAAAGATCCCAAAAGGAAAACTCCTAGGGATATTGTAGCCAAATTCCAGATTTTCCAGGTCAAAGAGAAAATATTGCAAGCAGCCAGAAAGAAACAATTTGAGTATCATGGAAACACAATCAGGATAACACAAGATCTAGCAGCTTCTACCTTAAGGGATAGAAGGGCTTGGAATATGATTATCTGAAGGTCAAGGGAGTTGGGATTAAAACCAAGAATCACCTACCCTACAAAACTGAGTAAAATACTTCAGAGGAAAAATTGAAATTCAATGAAATAGAGGACATTCAAGCATTCTTGATAAAAAGAACAGAGCTGAACAGAAAATTTTACTTTAAATATAAGAATCAAGAGAAGCATGAAAAGTTAAATAGGAAAGAGAAAGCATAAGGGAGTTACTAAAGTTGAACTGTTTACAATCCTACACGGAAAGATGAGATTTGTAACCATGAGACCTTTTTCAGTATTAGGGTAGTTGAAGGAACTATACACACATATACATGTATGTATGTATGTATGTATGTATAGACAGAGGGCGCAGGGTGAATTGAATACGGAGGGATGACACCTAAAAATAAAACTAAGAGGTGAGAGAGGGATAGATTTGGAGAAGAAGAAAGAGAGATATAGAACAGGGTAAATTATTTCACATTAAAGGGGCAAGAAAAAGCTATTACAATGGAGGGGAAGACCAGGGAACTGAAATGAGTCATTATAACTCTTACCAGATTTGGCTTAAAGAGAGAATAACATACACACTCGGTTGGGTATCTTACCCTACAGGAAAATAGTGGGGAAGGAATGGAAGGCAAATTGGGGGAGGGGTAGTCAGAAGCAAAGACTTTAGAAAAGGAACAGGGTCAAAGGGGAAAATAGAATAAATGGGCGATAGGATGGATAGGATGGAGGGAAATATAGTTAGTCTTTCACAATATGACTATTATGAAAATATTTTACATAAGTGCACATGTATAGTCTGTATTGAATTGCTTGTCTTCTCAATGAGGGTGGGTAGGGAGGAAAGAAGGGGGAGAATCTGGAACTCAAAGTTTTAAAGCAAATGTTAAAAAATTATTTTTACATGCAACTTGGAATTAAGATATATATGCAATGGAGTATAGAAATCTATCTTGCAGTACAAGAATGTAAGTAGGAAAGGATAAAAGAAGGGGTGGGGCAATAAACGGGAGGGCAGACTGGTGGAATGTGTAACCAGAATGAATGCCTCTTGGAGTGGAGAGTAGGGGAGAGATGGGGAGAAAATTTGGAACTCAGAATCTTATGGAAATGAATGTTGAAAACTAAAATAAATTAATTTTTAAAAATATAGAATCTAGAGTTCCTATCACTGGCATTTCTTGAATTATTAGTGATGTAGAGCATTTTCATTTCATATGGCTATTGAAAGCTTGAATTTCTTCCTTTGATATTTGCCTGTTCATAGCAATTGACCATTTATTTATTGGGGAATGGCTATCTTTCACGCATATTACAATAAGCCATAATTGTATGCTTTTAAAATACAGCATGTAACACTAAAGAATTGCTGACAAAGAACAATATAACCTACTATACAGCCTAATGTACCTTACTCCATTCCATAGTTAATGAACACTTTAGACCTATTGAGACTATGCAGCTTGTTTATACCTGGGATAACCTGGACTTTAATGAAAGAAGTTAGGCTTCATCTTTTCATCCTCCTAAGTCTTTCAAATCCTTTCTCACTTTTGATTCTGGGGTAAAATTATTTAAAGTTTAAGTTTATATTTAGAGTTTCCCAAAAAGGGAGTAGGAAATAGGCTTAATGCCAAAAATAAATCAGGCATGGGGCAGACTTTATTCTTTTACACAAAAGATATAGTTTGATAGGTGAACTTAAACCAGGATTCTTTATCTTCATTGTAGCATTCTGCTGAGAGCTTGCTACTTAAACTTTATCATAACATGAATTAGTTTACATGACTGCTAATAACTCAATTTTGTCTTTCTTCCAACTTTGCACTGTCTTCCTCACAGTCCATGTCTTCTGGAAAGCATGGGATGGGTCTTGGTTTCCTCTTCTTGTAGTCGATTCTTTCTGATAAAGGAACTCCTCTTACTATCACTGAGATTCACTCAGTGGGCCTATAATATCTATATCTCTAGAACTCACAGGGTCCCCTCCAAGTTTTGACATATCACCACCAAAGGAGATGATCAGTCACCTATTTAGGAAAGGAAATATGAAACAGACAAGTCATCCAAGAGCACAGATGCAAGTTTACCTAATGGAGACCCTTTATTCTAGCTGGTAATCAAATTGAGAGTAGCTGTATGTTAGGGTGGGAATGGCCAACTCACCAGAAACCTCTCACTGGAAGGTTCAGTGTCTGATGGTGCTACCTGAAGCAGTGAAGAAAGAGATCAAATCAGAAGGCCTCTCCCCTTTTGAGTTCTGTCACAGGGCGAGAGACATTCATTGGACTACTAAGTATTTACCGTGTCACAGTAAAGCAGCAAATTCTTTCAGAGCTGTGTCACCAAATGGGTAGAAGTAGATAGGAAATTTGTCATCCTCAAAGGCTCCAAGTACTGAGTCACTGTGGCCTTGGTATCTACAGAAATTTCCAGAGAAGCTTCAAGAACATGGTACCATAGATGGTTTCTACAGACCATTTCAATCGCAGCAACATATATAAGATGTTAAGAGTCACTCACTGAAACACAAAACATTTCCTACTTAAAAAAGAAAGAAAAGAAAAAACTTCAGAGCTCATACTAATTCTGTAAAATCTTCTAATATACACCAATTCCAAATGCCTTATGTATTCATTTTTTATGAACAGTGAAGCATATTTTTCTGCCTGTGATCCCTTAACAGCTGTCTGGTGTTCTTTCCTTTCCCCCTGTAAGTTAAAGCATAGTTATAAATCCTTTTAATGGGTGTTCCATAGCCTTGATTTCACATTCTGAAATCAAGGTGGTTTATGGCAGGGCTGAGAACACACACCTTAAAGGATTCTTTGCCAAACATTAATTAATAACTTTATAGCAGAGCTTCAAGGACCAAGAGGATGGATTTTTTGGAAGAAATATTAAGGGCTCACATTTCATTATATTTTGAAATTTTGCTTTGGAAATGAAGACTTTCTGATAAAACCAAGAAACTTGATTTCTTAACTACATTAGAATATAAAAAAACTGCCTTTTCTTCAAAAAAACAAACACAATTACTTATGGGAGATGATTCTGGGAAAATGGCAGAGTAGGTCACAAAATTCCAAACTCTCCAGATTCATCCCACAAAAGAAGAAAAAAAAAACATATCACCTCAGGGTTAACATAGAGCAGTAAAAATAAATAAGAGTTGGGGAAGAACAGTACTCTTCTCAGGACACCTGGAAAAAAAACAAAGAAAAATTCCAGGACTGAGGTTTGGTCTCTGTGAAGTGAAAACACAGGCTAGTTCTGCTGAAATAGCAAGTGGCAAGTCCTGGGGCTAGCTGGGTTGGGAGTGTAATGACAAGTAAAGTGGGACATTTTGTTGTCTTTTGTTTTGGAGTGCTTTTCAGCAGTAAGGCAATCAGGTGCCTTTGAGTCTTGCCTTTGTTTCAATCAAGAATCTTTGATTGAATTGGGAGTCTTCAATGAACTGCTTAAGTCATGGGAAGGCTTAGGTCACATGGGTTTGAGACACATGGTTGTGACTCCCTCTGACCCTGAAGAAGTGAATGTATACTCTGAAGTTAGCATTTTTGCTTATGGATCACTCATTGGAAAAGTGTCTTGTGATTTGCCCAGACAAGACTTTTGGTAGCCGTTCCAGCCCCCCTGCTTTGAAAACCCTAAATGTTCTCAATTCTCAAGAGCTATCTGAAAGATATTGATCAGAGAAATGCAAATGAAAACAACTCTTAAGTACCACAACTCTTCTGTCAGATTGGCTAACATAACAAAACAGGAAAATGATAAATGCTGGAGAGGATGTGGGAAAATTGGAATACTCTTACATTGTTGGTGGAGTTATGAACTGACCAGCCATTCTGGAGACCAATTTATAGCTGAAAGGGCTATAAAGAAGTGCGTACCTTTTGACCCAGCAATACCACTTCTAGGGCTGTATCCCAAATGATCACACAAGTGGGAAATGGACCTGTATGTGCAAAACATATTTATAGTAGCTCTTTTTCAGGTGGCAAAGAATTGTAAATAAGGGGATGGCCATCTATTGGGGAATGGCTAAAGATGTTGTGGTATATGAATATAATGGAGTACTATTGTGCTATAAGAAATGAGAAGCAGACAGACTATATAATAACCTGGAAAGACCCATGTGATCTGATGCTGAGTGAGGGGAGCAGATCCAGGAGAACATTATATGAAAGTTTAAAATTAAACTTTTTTTGTGCAATGCCTGTATTACCAATATGCTCATTTGTGTCATCATCATCTTCTTTTTACTAGATTTTTTTTTCAAAAGGCAGGGCCTATTTCTTTGTATAGTGTCTAGCATAATAATGCAATATCAAAAACTCAGCAGAACTGTGATCTCATTGATTAGGGTCTTCCTTCCTTCCAGTGGTAGATCACACTTTTTAAACACTTTTTCTCTCTTATGGTTTATATAAGAAGACAGGATAAGAAGACCAAATGTGCTATTATCAACTCAAATTATATGAAAATAAGTGAGATATTTATAATCAAGGCAGTAAAACAATAGTAATAACTACTAAATTGTACATGACACATTAAGGATTACAGAGTGATTATATATGCCCCTGCGTATGTGTATATGCATATACATATATATGGAAAAGGCTATTAAATTTAAAACTGCATTAAGATTTTTGGGACTTGAGGTATGTGTGTGTGTATGTGTGTGTGTGTTTTGGAATAACACTCATAGTTGTGTATATATGTGTGCACATATTTCACATATATACTCACTTACAAATATAAATAAAATTTGTTCCTCCTAACAACCCAGTAATGGGTCACCTAGGTTGCACAGTGGATAGGAGACTGGCCCTGGAGTCAGGATGTCCTGAGTTCAAATGGAGCCTCAGACATTTGCCACTTACTAGCTGTGTGACCCTGGGCAAGTTACTTAACCCCAATTGCCTCCAAGAAACACAGAACAACCCAATATTAACCTTATTTTATAGATGAGGAAAGTCAAGGGGTTAAATGATTTGCCCAGAGTCACAATGCTTCTATGTATCTAAGGTAGAATTTGAACTCAGTTCTACCTGGCTCAAAGTCTGAACACTCCTCAAATAGGCATTGGTGGAGGAAGTTTTCATACATCATTAAAATCATGACTAGAAAGCAAAATATGTCAGTCTTACTATACTCTGCCTTAATTAGACTTCATTTATAGTACTGTGTTCGGTTCTAGGACTTTGGAGAGCACCCAGGCACATTAAAGCATGACCAGAGAACAAAGAATGGACCTGAAGTCACACTTTACAAGAATTGATTTATTCAGGGTGGGTTAGCATGGAGCTAAGAATACTTGGGGTGGGGTGAATTACACCTGTTTGCAAGTACTCAAAGGGTTATCATGTGATAGTAGGATTATATTTGCTTCATTTGGTCCCAGATGGCATAGATGGGAGTAGCAGGTTTAAGTTTCAAAGAAGCAGATGCCATTTTGGCTTGATTTAAGACTCCTAACAATTAGAACCGTTTATAATCAGAGGCAGAATGCATATTTTAAAAGGTAACCAGTCAATCACTACACATTGATTAAGAGCTTATTACATGTCAGTTACTGTGCTAGGCACAGTACCTTTTGACCCAGCAAACAAAGATAAAAATGAAGCATCATATGTCTTCTCCAATATGAACATAAGCTCCTTGAGGGAAGGGACTTCTTCATATCTGTTTTGTTGTTGTTGTTTTCTGTTTGTTTGTTGTTTGTGGTTGTTTTATCTTGGACATCTAGCCTACTTGTATTAAAAGGGTAGGTATGAAATAAGTATGTTCTGCTTGTTTGTTTGTTTTTGATTTTTTTGAGAATGAATAAGGGAGTGGCAGCTGGTGAATAAGGAATGACCTGAAGTAGGAAGTGGTACTTGAGCTGAAGTTTGCAAGGCATCAGGAATTCTAAAAGGCTGAGGTAAAAATGGAGTTTATTTTAGGCATGGGAAATAACAAATGCAAAGGCACAGAAATGGAAGGTAGAATATTATGTGAAGGATGGTGAAAGAATCAGTTTTAGTGGATCTAACAGTCCAAGGAAAAGTGTTAAGTATAACATAACCAGAAAGGTAGGTTGGAAGCACACAATAAGGAGCTTCAAATGACAAATAGGTCATCTATATTTGACCCCAGAGATAACAGAAACATAGAATTAGGTCTAGGAGGGAACTTCAAAGTCATCTACCTCAACTCTCTCAATTATAGCTGAGGATAGGAAACCAATATAACTTATTGAGTAGAAGGCAGGCATTAACAGTCCTGTGCAATATGAAAATCACTTCGGCCACTGTATAGAGCATAGATTGGAGAAGGATGAAACTTGAAGCAGAGAGCCTATTAAAAGGCTGTCACAATAGAGCAAGCAAGAAGTGGTGAGGCCCTGAAATAGGATGATGGCCAAATGGATAGATAGAAGAGGGAATGGATGCAGAAGGTGTGTTTATTTAGGAAAACAGAGGGGAATGGTGCTTGCATGTAACTGAGGGAACATTCCTCCTCTAGACTTGATTTTATTCATGTATAGACACTCCCTCCAGTGATGCAGATTGACTTCTTGTCTATAATGTAAAGTCTTAGCAAGTATCTAGAGCAGTTAGGAGTTAAGTGACTTGCCATGGTCACATACCACTATGTGTCAAAGGCAAGACTCTAAGGCCAGTCCTCCATCTACCATATATATCTTTATGTATTTTTGTGTGATTTTAGAAATATATTTTATTTCTATTTTTCCTATATCATCATACACACACACACACACATATGTATATGTGTGTGTGTGTATATATATATATATATATATATATATATATATTCCTCCCTCCAAATAATTATAATTTCCTAGTAAATGCTGCGATTTTACTATTGTTCTTTGCCCACCTCTATTGAACCCATGGCATATAAGAAAAATTAATTTATTGAGAAGTCTTGATCATTTACTGTAGTTCAAATAATCTGATTTTTAAACACACTTATGCATGAACAACTAATAACTAATAATTGAAAGAAATTACATGTGACTCTTGAAACTGTTTCTTAATTGTGACTCATTAAAATAAATTGCTGTATATTATCCCAATTATAATGCCCAAAATAGAATTTAGTAATGGTCTATCTGTCACTCTTCTCTATATTTTAGTTTTAATGAAAGGTCTGTTATGAAAATAATCTGCTTATAATCAGGTGGTCTTGTATGTTACAAGTTAGTAATAATTCATTGAAAGATTTTTTTTCTTCAGAAAATGATGGAAAAAAAATAAAAGTAAGTCAATGTTGATACTAATTGAATGCTAGGAGAGCTAGAGTAATTGTGAAGAGTTTACATGGCTTATACAATATATTTTAGGTTTTGGTCCCTCATGATTAGAGAGGAAACAACCTTAATATTTATAACAAATTTTGCTATAGTATTTAAGGTGATATATGTAGAAAAAATAATTATTTCTCCTTCAGAATTAAAGCCTTATTAAATTGAGCTCCCCTTCTCATGATATGTAAAATATGACAAAATAATGGAATCCCTAAATCTTTTGATAGAATGCTAACTATTGTGCCATGGTATTAGGTAATTTAGAAATAGGTTATTATGTTTATGAAATGCATATAAATATAATAAATGGTATAAAAGTATTTAACTATACATTAACCCATATTTCATAATTGTTCTTGCATATCTTAACATAGTGCTTTGCACAAAGCACTTAATTATTCATTCATCTAATCATGTGCAAATATATTCATCATCATCATCATCATAGTTGCCATTCATATAGCACTTTAAGGTTTGCAAAATTCCTTATAATTATTATTTCATTTCATCTTCACAATAACTCTGTGAAGCAAGAGCCTTTATCACCTTTACTTAATAGAGGAGAAAACTGATGGAAAGCATGGTTAAGTGACTGGTCCGAGGTCATACATGTATGCAAAACAGGATTGGAATTTGGGTCTACCTGACTCTAAGTCCATAACTCTATTGATTGGGGCTCAAAACTTTAACAATAGTATGTAATAATATAGCCAGAGATTACTTCTTAACTTAGTATAAGAGCAAAATGAAATCATATTATGAGTTGACTCTATTGAAATTTTAATTAATTGAGATAAATAATATTATATCTGTATTTATATATGTATATATTAAAGCTTTATTAAATAATATTTTAAGTATCATAGTTATTTTGTTAAGTCATAACTATATTTGTTCATCTGTGTGATTAAATAAGAAATGGGCTCATAACTGATGATACATACATACATGCACACATACATATGCACACAATGAAGTTTAGTTTGAAGCATAATTGAACCACGTATGATAAATTGCCATGGTATTAAGAGATGAAACTACTAGGAAGAAAAAAAAAGACTAATGGAAAATAGCTATCAACATTTCTATAACAATCCATTGTCATCATTTAGAGAAGTATATTTACATCTGAACTTTAATGCTTCAATACTGAAATGCTATGTAAGAAGAGCAAATGGAACCTTACAAGACAAAATTGACAGGAGGGAGCAGCTAAACTAGACCAAATACTCACTGTGCAAATCTACACTATAGATAACAATCTTGAAAACATTTAGCTTTATTTTATAAAATCTGTCAGAAAACCAGGGATACTACAGTGATGGAAGATGCAGGCTTTATACATATGATTTATTTTTTGGTCCATTGTTAGTGTTATTTTCTAATATGGTTAATCTTCCTACTTCAAAAGTATCTACAGAAATATGTATATATACACATATATTGTAATAAAATATGTAGAACTATAATAGAAAGAAATTACATGGATAACATCCATGTGTGTATGCACATAATTTTATATTCACATACCTTAGAACCCTTAGGCTAATGATATGGTTTATAAAAAAAATCACTTCTTTTAGCTTGTGGCACTATCCTGATAAAACTGCCCATGTTATAATTATGATAGTTTCAAAATTGTGTGGATTGGGAACTTTTGTAAACACAGAGTTTGATATATGGAACCATTTGTTATATACACACACACAGACACATATACATACTATATATGTGTAACCATTTGTTTTATACATAACATATGTACATATATACATACATATATACATACAACACACATATACCTATATGCACATGTATATATACCTATACACACATATATAACATAAGTATATTATATGTGTATAATATTTGTACAGAATTTTTCACATAATTTGTTCCCATTAGACTGTGAAATCCTTGAAATTAGGAACTTTCTTTTGTCTTTCCTTGGGTCTCCACCACACCATCTTGGCAGATGGGCTAAATGAGGTTAAGGGTAACCAATAGGCCTCAAAGCCGTTGATGAGTGAGAGGGATTTCTGCTTCAAGAATGTGAAAACTTCCCCTGGTGGAGTGGGCAGATGAGAACAATTTGTTTCAATGGCCATAAAGGCAGCAGGAGCAGGTGCTGTGGAGCACTTAAGATTGGTCAGACATCAAAGACCCAAAGGTCAAAGACCCCTAGGTCATTGACAATTGTCTTGAATTTTATCCTGACTTTGAACACTCTGTAAGAGAGAGTGAAGCTGATGACTTTTTGCAATTCTGCTTCACTTAAATCAATTCACGCTTAAGTCAAGATATCACTCCGTGATGCCACTTGTCCTCTTCGAAAAAGAAGGATAATAATCAACAACAACAACCACTTAGTACAGTGCCCATCATATAATACATGCTTAATAAATTCTTACTGACTGCTCAGTGATATAATTATATTTTATGTAATTTCTATTTATAAATTTCAAGTGAAGAATGAAGCAAGAATATATGTATACGTACATACATATATATTCAATACTGAGTTTCATAATACTTAAGAATTTCCTGTAAGGTTGAAAAAGGAAAAAAAGACTTCCTCTAAATGGTCAGACCTTTTAGAAGCTATGGTTTGCAGATTATATTGCATTGTTTGCATAAAGCCTTAGAATTGTACATGCTCTCATTGAGGAGATCTAGAGCCACTCAAATGATAATCTCTATAGGTGGTTGGAAAAAAGTGAATGAAGAATGCATATCACTTTGATCATGCATGATATTAAATGAGCACCCATTAAATCAGTCCACTGTAGATAAACAATGAGCTGGGCTGTTTCAACAATCAGGGTAGCAGCTCCTGTGGGGGTATAAGATTCATCCACAGCCAGCACCCAGAAAGCTGCCAACAGCACAGGTTCTTCTGATCTGCTTAATTAAGGAAAGCAAGGTGAAGGGGTTGACAAGCTTACTTTTAATTCAGCATTCAAATATCATTCAGTTAGTTCAGGGGAAAAAGCCAGCACCGTGAACTTCAAAAAAAAATGCAAACAAATTACAAACATCAACAGACTTTGTCTGATTCAATCCCAACACATAGTTACCAGAGTTCAACAAAATCTCAACATCCAGGTTTACAAGCTGGAGGGCTCCTTAGCTACAGGTGCCCAGAGTCTCCTCATCAACACCATCTCCAGAGCCCTGCACAAATGGCTCTGTCCTCCCTTCTTATAGGGCTTCAGACATCAAACATCGTCTGAATCACCAGAGCTCAGGCTCTGGTGATTGGTTTTTGAGTTGGCCCCTCCCCTTAGGACCCTGGGAGGTTCACATCCACATGGATTACATTAACACCTAATGGGGTTTGGGTCTGGGGCTTAGCACCTAGTAAAGCTCACTGAGATAAATTGTGCACTCAAAGAAAACAAAGGCCATTCTGGTTACATGGGCTCATGACTGAATAGGAGGAAAAGATAAGCTAGATTGTATATGAGAAAATTTACATTACTTTCAAACAATTTCAAACTGCTCTTTAACACTAATACAACTCTAAAACTAATATTCTCCCACTGATACTTCATGTTTGTGCATCATGGAACATCGTGGTCTCTGGAATCAAAATTGTGGTTGACTCAAAAGGTAATGGGAAGATACATGTTACATGGAAGTAAGTTGTAGAATATTCTCAGTGCTTATCAACATTTACAAACTAACATCAAAAATGTCATAGAATTACTTGCACATAGAGGTGCATCAGTCAATTATTGAGAACATGGAGTAACAAAAAGTAAACTTAAAAAGCTATAATATAGTATGTTTCCTTGTCAGAAGCTTTTAGTGAATGATAGCATGGTGGATACCACCTTAAAGCAGGTAAGATGACTTAGTTCTAGTTCTGTCTTTCTACTTATTGTCCTCTCTAACTTACCCTCTAAATTATTCTCTTTGGCATTAACTCTTATCAACAAAAGGAATGCTTCACTCAAGACCCTCCCAATCCTAAAATGGATAATTCTGTGGAAAATAAAAAAAAGAAGTTAAATTAGATGAACTCTGAGACCTTTTCCAGATTTGGCATGCTTCATTCTTAAGTAAGGCAATAGATTTTATCAATAAATCCACCTTACTGTTCAGGTAGCTACTTTGGCTGATAGATGCTGATGGTTGCTCCTTTATTTTCTGACTAACACCACTTTGCATATCCATTATTTTTATTTCCGACAGTAACAGCTGATTTTTCTGTAGCAATATCCCCTTTTTGCTAGAGAGGGAAAGAAATTTACCCAAATCACATGGTTCATTAATGTCAGAGCTAAGACTTGAAACTAGCCACCTATCTCCTTCTCCAAGCTCAATGCTCCACTGTATTTCATTCTCATTAGTCTTGTCTAAACTGAAGGGACATGGGAGGTAACCCTGCCATTAAGATATTTTGATAGGTAGTAATAAACTAATGAATATAAAAATACTGTCAATGCCATGGTAAATGATGGGAAAACCAATGTGTATCGATGAAAAGTGAAGTGAGCAGAACCAGGGGATCCACAGTAACAACAATATTGTAATAATCATCTAATGCGAAAAATTTAGCTACTCTGATCAAAACAATGACCCTAAACAATTCTGAATGATACATGATGAAAAATGCTATCCAAACACAGAGAAAGAACTGATGAACTCTGAATACTTGCAGCATTTTATTTTATTTTTTGCTTTTTTTCCCAACATGGCTAGTATGGAAATGTATTTTGCATGATTTCACATGTATAATTTATATCGTATTGCTTTCCTTCACAATGGATGGGGAATTGGTTTGTTGGGTGATATCCTTTGTTCTCAAAGAAGACCAAAATGACATCACTATGTTGGAGTCAAGGTACAGTGTATCCATCTGTGGCAGATCAGGCCAATACAAGCTCAGAAGGCTTTGCCACCGATGATGCACAAATAGTACACATGAACACTTGGAGTGGCAATGTCTTTAAATTTGTGCATCCCACATTTCTTTAGATCTACCGTAATTCTGCTGTGCTCATAAAACACAGTGCCTTCTTTAATGTAGGCAAAACATGCTGAATGGTCCTTTGCTAGAGTCTCCTATGTCATATAATTGATTCCAAAGTTATTCAAAGAGATCTTTTTTTTTTATATACTGGAAAACTTTTTATTGTAGGTGGAGTGGGATAGCTGGACACAGTTTAGATGATTCCAATTTTGTTGGCAACATGTAAAGCATCGTAGTCTGGAGCAAGTCGGACATAGGCCTTCTTCTCTCCATCAGGCCGGATCAGTGTGTTGACCTTGGCCACATCGATGTCGTACAGCTTCTTTAACGCCTGCTTTATCTGATCCTTGTTGGCTTTGAGGTCCACAATGAAGATTAGGGTGTTGTTGTCCTCAATCTTCTTCATAGCAGACTCGGTGGTCAAGGGGAACTTAATGATGGCATAGTGATCCAGCTTGTTTCTCCAAGGGGCACTTTTCCGAGGGTATTTGGGCTGCCTTCAAAGTCTTAGTGTCTTGGGTCACTGAAAGGTGGGGGTTAGGATCTTCTTCTTTTTGTGGCTGTGGACACCCTTCAACACCACCTTCTTGGCCTTCAAGGCCTTGGACTTGGCCTCTGTCTTGGGGGGGACAACGGCTTCCTTCTTTGCCTTCGGCGCCATCTTGGAGGAAAGGCTCAGAGAGATCTTGAGAGTGTCCTTGTATTGCTTCTTTTTTATTTTTATTACTGAAATGTAAATACACAGTAAGAAAAGAAGAAACATTATAAACTTAAATATTAAAACAAATAAAAAATAAGAAAAGAAAAAATATTCATGTTCACAGCAGAATGTAAGAGAAAATTCAAAATATATAGCAATAAATTTCCATTTCAAGAAAGCCTATATAATAAATACTATGTATTTTATTGAGAGCTGTCCATCTTTGCTTCCTTGTTAGTTTTCTTTTGTTCCCTGATGTACAACTGTTAATTTGTTCTTTTCTCCTCCTCCCTCCCCAAGGCTACAATTTAGTGTGGATATATTTATATGTACATCTATAGAAACATATATGCATATATACACATACATATATACATGCATACATATATGGACATATGCATTCCCTAACAAATTCTACTTCTGATTTTGTTTTCATGTTTGTGATTATCTATTATTTCCTATCTCTCCTAACTCCTCTACTACATGCTATCTTGCCCTCCTGTTACTTAACCTACTCTCCCTCCAAGGATCACTCCCTTACCCTCCCATTCTCATTAATCTACAGACCATTCTATACCACCCCCCTCCCTAACCTATTCCCTCATTGTGCCGGGTCAAGATCCCTCCCTTATCCCTCCATCCCCTTAGCATTTTATTTCTTTCTGAATTTAGGAGAGTTTTATTTTTTTCTAGATATATGTTATTATTCCCTCTTGAACTCATTCACAATGAAAATTGGTTTCCAGAACTAACAGCACCCCTCCCCCTTCTAATTCCTCTGTGCCGGTTCTTCCTCTCACACCTCAATTGTATAAAATTCTTTCTATAAAATTGTATAAAGATCTTTCTAGCTGTTCCAGAATAGTTTTATTTTTTGAAGTCATATCATACTCAGGTCTACTCCAATCTTTCATACAACCTACCCAATTACTAATAACAATCTTAGACATGCATTTTATATTTTACACATATAAAAGGTAAACAGTCTGTTCTTATTGAGTCCCTTGTAATTGGTCTTTGGCATGTATCTTATATTTCTGTTGGCTCTTATATATCAAATCTTCTATTAAGTTTAGGTTTTTTTTTTTCCCTCAAAGTCCTGAAAGTCTGACAATTTGTTAAACATCCATTTTTTTCATCCAAGATTATGCTTAGCTTTGCTGAATATGATATTTTCAGCTGCAACCTCAGTTCTTTTGCTCTTAGATACATGGCGTTCCAAGACCTGCCATCTTTTAGTGTCACGGCTACTAACCCTTGTGTGATTCTGATTGTGGCACTGCCATATTTAAATTGTTTTTTCTTGTTGCGCGTATTATTTTATTCTTGAGCTGGGGGTTTTGGAATTTGACTATAATATTCCTATGGGTTTTCCTCATAGGATACCATTCAGGTGTTGATTGGTGGATTTTTTCTATTTCTAATTTCCCCTCTTGTTCTAATGCATCAGGACGATTTTCTTTAATTATTTATTGTATTATTGTATCAATATTTTTTTTAATCATAGCTTTCAAGTAATCCAATTATTCTTTGGTTTTCTCTTCTTGATCTGTTCTCCAGATCAATTGCTTTTCTTATGAGTTGTTCAATGTTCTCTTCAAATTATTCATTCTTTATATTTTATTATTTCTTGATCTTTTATAACTTCGCTGATTTCCCCTTGCCCAATTCTGATTTTCAAGGAATTGTTTTCTTCCTTAAGATTTTGGGTCTCTTTTTCTAATTGGTTGGCTTTCTTTTTATAATCTTATTTTTATTGGGTTATTCTTATTTTTTAGGTTTCATTTTTTCCTCAGTCTCTCTAATTTGATTTTTAAAGGCTTTTTAAAGTTCTTCTATGAATTCTTTTTGAACAGGCGACCATTTGGCATTACTCTTTGAGGAGGAAGAGCATTTCTTTGCTTTAGTATCCTCCTCTGAAGATGAACCCCAGTGTTCTCTATTCCCATAGTAATTCTCTATGGTTGGATTCTTTCTCTTTTGCCTGTGCATTTTTTGTGGTAGCTTAGTTTTTGTAATCACCTCTAGTCCTAGGGTATGGGGATTGGTGCCTCTGGTTGCAGATCCTCCTTCAGTTCTCCCCTCTGGAACTGGAACAAAGACCTCCAGTCTCCTGCACATATCCACAGCAAGCAGCATCCCTGCTGCACTTTTTCTGTACTCACTGGGCCTGTGATAGTTCCTTTTCACCCCCAATGTGTCTTTACAGCACAGCTGGGGCTGGTGTTCCTTGTAAACAGAGGTTCCCTCAATCTTCCAAGTGCAGATGCCCAACATACCTCACTCTACCAGGCTAAAAGTTCCTGGTGCCAAGGCAGCCTCCCAACCCACTTAACCCCAGGGCTTGCTTCTTGTTTAAGTTGACCTAGGACCTAGTCTGAAAGTCTTTAGTTTTCACAGGGACCAAACCTTGTCCAGACTTTTCTCTAGATCTTCTCTGATTGTCTTGGGAGGAACCTTGTTCTGTCCCTACTGTTATTTATTTTTTACCACTTAATATTTGCCCTGAGGTGCTATTTCGTCTCTTTTGTGGAGGAAAATCTTGAGAGCTTGGAATTTTCTGACCTACCTGGCCATCTTCCGAGAATACTCTGTATTGCTTCTTCTGCCCTCCATGTGAGTACTTGCCTTTTGTGAGTTCTCTGTAAAATAGCTTTTTTTAGGCAAACATGTTTGGCATTTGAACAATATGGCCAGTCCATCAGTATTGTGCTCTCTGTAGTAGAGTTTGAATATTTAGCAATTTACTTCCATAACAGACCTTAGTGTCGCTACCTTATTTGGCCAGGTGATCTTCAGAATCTTCTTAAGACAATTCAAATGGAAGTGATTCAGTTTCCTAACATGATGCTGCTATATGATCCAGCTTTTTACAAGAACACAACAATGAAATCAGCACAACAGCTCTATAGACCTTCAGTTGGTAGTCAGTCTAATACCCATTATCTCCCATAATTTTTGGAGCTTCCCAAACACTGAGCTAGTTCTGGCAATGTAAGAGTCAAACTCATTATCAGTGTATACATCCCTGGAAAGTATACTGCCAAGGTGAGTGAAGTTATGCATAGCATTCACTGTTTCTCTATTTGATAATCTTATGTAGGGATAGTGCGGTGCTGGCTGGTGGAGAACCTGTTTTATTGGTGTTAATTGTTAGGCCAAAATGACCACAAGCTGCAGATAATTGATCCATGCCTTACTGCATCTCAGCTTCAGAAGCTGAATTGAGTGCCCAATTATTTGCTAACAAAAAATCAGGCAACAACTATCCCTCTGCTTAGTCTTTACTGCTCCTTGAAGGCATGTGACGACATCACTGAAAACATCATCCTTAAAAGCAATGGAGCAAGGACACTGCCCTGCTTCACCCCAATGGTGATTGGGAAAGTATGAAAGCATGTTTTATTATCCAGAACCTGTGTAAGAAAACAATCATGCAGCTGATGTACAATAATGATGAACTTCTCTGGGCAACCACATTGTGCCTTAATTTTCCACAAACCCTCATGACTGACAGTATCAAAGGCCTTGTTCAGATAGATGAACATTGGGTATAGAACTCTTCTTCTCCTGGCATATCCCCTTCAGTTGTCAGGAAGCAAACACCATATCAACCATTCCTCGACCCTTTCTAAAGCCACACATCAGGCTGATGCCCATATTCAAGTTGAAGGATTAGTCTATGGAAGAGAACTCAGGCAAGAATCTTAGAAGAACTGGGTAAGAGACAGACCCCTCTGTGATTGTCACTCTGTCATTTACCTTTATAGAGTCGGACAATGAAGGCATCCTTGATCTCCTGGGGGATCAGCTCTTCTTGCCATATAATCTGGAAAATTTCGGTCAGCTTTTATATGAACAGTGGACATTCTACTTTCCAAAACTCAGCTGGAGTAGAATCAGTACCAGAATCTTTGCCACACAAGAGGAGCCTAATAGCTTTCAAAACCTCTTCTTCAGTTTGAAGTTCAGCTTAAGACTGACTGAATGCAGCCTGAGGTCAATGACTTCAGCATTGACTGATGGCAGTCTGTTGAGAACACTATGGAAGTATTCAGCTCTTCACTTCAAGATCATGTCCTTATCACTAATCCACGTGGTTCCATCAATACTGAGTAGTTGAGATGCTCCATAGGTCTTTGGCCCATAAATAGTCTTCAGAGCATCATAAAGCACTTTGGATTGTTACAGTCAATGCAAAACTGAATTTCATCTGTCTTTTTACTGATCCAAGAATCCTGCATTTCTCTAAGCCTTTCTTGCCCTTCACTCCTGTCAGAGTTGAATGCTGCCTTCTTAGAAATAAACAAACTATCCTACTGATAAAGTCTGTGGAGCTCTTGTTTTGCATTTAGCAGCTTTTGAGTTTCTCCATCATTTTTGTCAAACCAATCTTGATGTTTATGAGTATTCTGGCCCAGATAAGTAAATGTGGCACTGCCTGCCAAATTTCTGAAAGCGGCCCACTCCTTTTCTGCTCCACTGCTGCCAAACGTGTTGGCTCAGCTTTCCCTCCAAGTTAGCAACAAACTCTTCCCCACTCAGAGAAACACTCTATTCTGTTGACATTAAAGTCTTCTGGTAGTCATCTTGCCTTGGTGCTGCTGCTTTTGTTGAATGTGAATATTTAGCTTGAAAAAGATAACTCCATAATTAGTCCAGCACTCTGCACCACACATCAACTTTGTCACTCTGACATCCTATGTCTTCTCATAACAATGATATAGTCTATTTAATGCCAATGGTTGCTGTGAGTATATTCTCAAAGTTTTATTGCATTTAGTTTGAATGGAAGTGTTGTTGATGAGGTCATAAGATGCACAAGTCTGCAATAGTAAGTGACTGTTGCTACTTCTGACTCCATTCCTCCCAGGGACTCCCAGCCATGTCTTGTAGTCTGTGCCTACTCTTGCATTAAACTCACCCAGAATTATAAGAGTATTTTCTTTTGGCACGTTGATGGTAAGGGTCTCCAGGTTTTCATAAATTTTCTCTTTGACCTTATCAGGATTTGTCATGGTGGGAGCATATGCACTGATGATGGTGTTGTGCCGCTTTCCTGAAGTGGCTATCACATTGTCATGAGACTGTCATTCACTCCTTTTGGTAGGCATACAAGTTTATTGATGAGATTAATTTTGATTGCAAAACGTATACCAGCTTCACCTTGCTCTTCTCAGCTGTGGCCACTCCAGAAAAAAGTATCCAAATCTAACTTTGGTAAACTGGCTTTCTTTTGCCAGCCTTGTTTCACTCAGGTTTGCTATTTGGATGTTGTATCTGCTGAGTTCTCCTGCAATAAGAACTGTTTGTCTTTCAGGTCTGCTGGATTTTGTGTTGTCCATAGAGATGTGTGCATTCCATGTACTGATGGTGAATGAAATCATCTTTGCAAAAGTTTTTGTATGATTTTGTGTGTGTGTGTGTGTGTGTGTGTGTGTGTGTCTGTGCGCATGTGTGTTTTGCTTGAAGTCATCTACCTCACTCTCTCTTCCAAAGTCATCAGAAGCATCTTCAATGTCTAATCAAGCTCTAAACAATTCATAGCTCCTATTTCAACTACCTTCATGGCCGTTGCAACAAATGTTCTCATCTGCCCATTCCACTAGAGAAAGTTTTCACATGTGTGGGGTAGACAACCTTCTAACTCACTGAAGGTTTTGACAACCCTCAGTTAACCTCAACACAGTTTATAGCCCGTCTGCAGCAACAGTTTACCAGGGTGTTGTCCTTGAGCATTCTATAGCTTCTGGGTGTCACAGGTGAAAGTTAGGTGAATCAGGTGGACACCAAACATGGAAAGCAGCCCTTAAAGGGCTCAAGAGCTCTCACACCTCAGGTACTAATACAAGCTGTTGATAATATAGCTTTTACCTTTGGGATCTATATTTGGAACCAGAAATTCCCTAAAATTAGAGATTCAAAAATGTTTTTAATATTCTATATGATATACTTATGTCTGAAATAAATATCACATTTTCTTATTTTCTCCCATACAGAAAATAAGAGGAAAAATTCCAGGTGCTGCAATTTATTTATCACATACTATTAATGATCTTATGTAGTATATATTACTGTTTCAAATAGAAAACGCCTATTGTTGGATTAAACTTAAATGAAACTCCATAATGTTTAAAATATTGCTATTTTAAAGGGTCACTGCCACAGAAGTAATACTCTGATATACATTCGTGACATGTACATGCATGGTCTAAGATATTTTATTGAGTTGGAAAGGTTTCTACTACCATCCAAGCAGTAGCTTGTGTTTGCTATCCATGGAAGTGCTAATCCCCAGAAACTTGGCCACCTGTTGATAAGTTATTTTTCCATAGCAAACACTGAAACCAATAAAAATACAAAATGATCCCCAGTCTTGCCTGGGTTTCTTCTTTTAGTGATGGCTGAACTGTTTTTAATTAAAAAAATCTGACAGTCAAAATCTCAATTGTTGGATGATTTACAATTATTAATTTAACATTTGGTGCTTTTAATATGAGATGTGTGCCCAGCTACCAATGAGCTGATAAAATATGAATAGAAGAACTAAAGTCAATTTTACTGGTATTATCTCTTGAAATATAATCAAAAGAAGGGAACTGGGCTATGAAAAAATGAGAAAAATGTTGGAAAATATAATTTTAGAATAAGAAAATTTTAAAAGGGAAAAGGAGAATTGACAAATCAGTAAGGGAAAAGATTCTATCTATAATTATAACAGCTCAAACATGATATTAAAAATAGTTTACCTGCAAAGATGGGAAACAAATAAAAGTAAATACAATGACTTTGATAATTATTATTTCCTAAAGAAATGTCAAAAAGTTTCCCCCCAAAATGGAGACCAATAGTTCAAAAAACTGCTATAATCATTAAACATTTGATTTTATTATCAGTTGAAGAGACATGGTAGCCAAGGACAATAATAGTTCACAGAATAAGCACATTTTCAAAACATTATGGAGGATGACAGAAGATTTTTACCTTGAAAATAGGTAAAAAGTGGTTGGAAAAGGGTATGGAATGAAACTGTAGAATACTTTAAAAAACAAGAACAGTTAAGACATAATTACTCTGAAAACATTTATAAATGAATCTCTTAAAGTAAGACAACAAACTGTCATGAAATGTAACAAGTCTGCTAGGATTTCTATAGTTATTTATTCTCACAATAAATAAAAAATGTAACCACCACATCTGAACTCCAAAATTTCTGGACATAATAGGTTCCTTGAGTAAGTAGAGATAGTACCACATATTTAGGCCCCTATATATAACATAGAAAGGACCTCACTGTCATGTATAATTAAAAAATAACTTCCAGCTTCACACCATGTTTATACTTTCATTTGTGCAGGATGGCTTAAATACTTCAAAAAAGAAAAGAATATTTACTTGGAAGACAAAAAACACATTTTGTTCTATCTTTAAGGTACTCAAATATGTCTTTTTTTTTAATGATTTTGCCAGTCACTCAGTTAACAAGTATTTACTAAGCACTTACTACAAGCCAAACACTGTGTTAAGCTCCAGTGACACGAGGAGGAGGAGGAGGAGGAGGAGGAGGAGGAGGAGGAGGAGGAGGAGGAGGAGGAGGAGGAGGAGGAGGAGGAGGAGGAGGAGGAGGAGGAGGAGGAGGAGGAGGAGGAGGACCTCTGCCCCAAAGGTGTTTCATATGGGATAGAACTGAATCAATAATTATGAAAGTTCATGACATACACAAAGTAGATGGAAGCTTATGTTTGAAAGAAAGGAATTAGCAGCGAGGGAGAAGGGGAAAGACATTCTGCAAAAAGTAACATCTGAGCTAAATCTTGAAGAAAGCCCTAGAACTAAGAGGTAGAGGTGAGGAGTGAAATGAATTCCAGGCATGGGAAAAAGCCAGTGCAAAGGCAGAGAGAAGAGAAATACAGTGGTATGTGAGTCCTCTCAAATTGGCAAGAAGGCCAACATGATTGCATAACAGAAAATTTGGAAGATGGTGAAGTATAACCCCTTTGCAATTTATAATCTTAAAAGAGGATATAGAAGACACAGAGGGAAAGGAAGATAAATTTCTAAGTAATTTTCATCAAGCAGAATCGTATAGGTTTTACAATAAAATGGATACCACACTATGATGCTGTTGCAAGAGAAATAGGGAGCAAAGAATTCCAACAAACAGCTAGCACTAATGAAGCTAGACATTTTCTCCTGTGTAACATTATTTACATTTAGTATGTTTAAAATTCTGTCTTTTGGCTGTGTAATAATTGGGAAAGGGCTGAGCAAATTAAAGAATGTGAATGTAATGGAATAATAGTAGGCTATCAGAAATAATGAAGGGAAAATCTGGAAAAATTCATATTAATTGATGTAAGCAGAAACAGAAAAATTTACAATCAATTTATGACCATGACATCAAAAATAAAAAAAAGTTGAAAAACATCAGAACTCTGATCAATGAAATGACAAAACAGAATTCTGAAGTACTGATGATAAGGCTTCTGTACCACCAAGTCTTAATAATGAGATGGTGGAATACGGATGCAGAATTAAATATGCATTTTCAAATATGACAAATATGTGAATTTGTTTGACTGGATTATGTTTATTTGTTATAAAAGAGAGTTTTGTTGTTCTGGCTCCAACCCCAGGTAGATGGAAGGCTGAAGATGATGCTCTTCAAGGTGGAAGATGATGATAATGCTCTCCAAAAAGAAAGAAAAGAGCACCAGAAATTTTTTAATGAATAAAGTGGAATAGAAAGAAGTTAGAGATGCAGGCAAGCAGGGCAGCTTTGCAGATAAAATGCTTATTTTTACATACATTTTAAAAAAAGAAGTGGTATACAATATGTATCTTTTACACTTCTTTGTAAACAGACATTCATGTTGATATTAAACTTCATAATAATAAAAATAGAATGTAAAATGTTCCCCCTTCTTTATCGCCCATGTGATACGGTCAAAACACAGTAACCATATTTGTGACCTCAGTGGTTATATGGCATTTTTTCAATAGATAAACTTTACGTTTATGTGAAACTAGCCATTTCAGTTATTCCTCCTAGCTCACTCAATGATAGGTTGACAATCACAGGAGTGATCACTCCATTTCTATGGCATCTATCTTCTCTGACTTTCTGGGAAGCCCAAATTCTGAAAGTGATTAAACTCCAATTTAAAATCTATAAAAGGATAAAATCAATCTCCCAGAGAAAGTCATCACTTTTTTCTCATCTTCCTTTGGTTCTTTCAAAGTTAGAGATTTTCATATGTGCCTTCAGCATTTTGGCTGCAGGAGTAGCTCTCAAAGTAAAACAAAATGGGAGAAGTTTTGAGAATTGGGAGAGGGCTATTTATCTAAGTGGGAAAAATAAAACATTTTTCATTTAATTATTATCATAATAAAATATATTGAACACAACAAGAACAATAATAACAGCTAACATTAGTAAAGCACTCACTATGTGCTAAACACTTTACAATTGTAACCTCATTTGTTCTTTACAGCAACCCTGGGAGGTAGGTGAGTATTATTGTTTGCAACTAAAATTCTGGTTGGCTTATAAACTTAAAAAAATAAATCATATGTATACATATACACATATATGTGAGTGTGTGTGTGTGTGTGTGTGTACACATACACATAATACATACGTACATACATTTGCAGTTTCACTTTATCTATCTGATTTTCAATCCAACAAGCATTTATTAAATATATACTATGTTCATCAGGAAAGGTGAGTTTTTGGAAATACTCCTATATATGAAACTCTGCTATAGTGAGTTTCAAATGAAAAAAAAACGTATGTTAAGTGTATTACAAAATTTAATGCCATATAGTGCTAGTGCTTATGCCAACTATTATGAAAGAGATTTTTGTAGGCTAGCCTAGGATCTGGATCTCAATTCTAATAGCTGTTACATTGCAGAACTCAGTCTGAGGTATAGCTCAGCTTTAGAATGTCAATTAACATAACTCCCTCTGAACTCCAGGTTCTTGGTCTACCCTGCATTAGTGATGTCCTACAAAAGAAAACATAAAGTGATAGGGTGGAAGAAAAGAAGGAAGGAAGGAGGGGAGGAAGAAAGAAAGGTAGGAAGGAAGGAAGGAAGAAAGAAAGAAAAGAAAGAAAGAAAGAAAGAAAGAAAGAAAGAAAGAAAGAAAGAAAGAAAGAAAGAAAGAAAGAGGGAAAGAAAGAAAGAGAGAAAGAAGGAAAGAAAGAGAGAAAGAAAGAAAGAAAAAAGGAAAGAAAGAAAAGAAGGAAAGAAAGGAAGGAAGGAAGGAAGGAAGGAAGGAAGGAAGGAAGGAAGGGAGAAGGAAAGAAAGAAAGAAAGAAGGAAATAAAGAAAGAAGGAAAGAAAGAAAGGGAAAGAAGGAAAGAAGGAAAAGAAGGAAAAAAAGAAGGAAAGAAAGGAAGAAAGGAAGGAAGAAAGGAAGGAAGGAAGGAAGGAAGGAAGGAAGGAAGGGAGGGAGGGAAGAAGGAAGGAAGAAAGGAAGGAAGGAAGGGTGGAGGACAAGGAGAATATTCAAGTGAGCTGCAGAGTGTATGTTTTATTTGCGTACCTGACAATACCATATAGCTCTTTTCCATCTTTAGCTCCAACTTTAATTCCATTGCTACTTATATAATCTTTCTACAGTATAACTAGAGTAAACACCATTCTCCCAATATTGGCCATGTACTCCTGCCTCTGTGCTTAATTGATATGTATCCTCTTTTGTCCCCTTGTAACAGCGAGCAAAGTAGGATTTTTTTTTTTTTGCAGTTTTTCCTTTTTGTTATTCAGTTTCCCAACCTCAGTCTTACATGCCTCTGCACTGAGCCAGAGACTTGCATCGAGTTCTAGCCAATTAGACATGTGCATTGAGTTGTAGTCAATCAGACATGTGCATTGAATTATAGCCAATGAGATGCTGACTAGAACATAAAGGAGCCTGTGTTGAGAAAGTGGAAATTGAGAGAGCCAGCATTTGGAGGATGAGCCAGAATTGAGAAGAAGCATGAAGAGAAGAGACAATGAAGAAGAAGAAGGAGCTTTGAGGGTTGAGCTGACAGGAGACCTTTAAGAGTTGGGAGGAGACCTCTGAGAGAGGAAAGGAGACCTCTGATGGTAGAGACTTGCTGAAAGAGCTTCTAAGCTGTAAAAAAACAAATAGAGCTGTAGGGCAGAAACCTGCCCATGAGAAAGATGCTTAGCACAAGACCCTTTTGAGAACTGTTAAAGTGAACTGAACTGTTATCACAGAGCCTCTGGTCTTTGGCGGTGAATTGAAATTGTGGTGCTGGTGGTGTGTGTTATTGCCCTGTTAAGCTTTGTTTTCCCGGAGGCAGAAGCTGCAGGCAAGAGCAGGAAGAGCTTGGAGTGGTATAACCAGAATGGCCTTTGTTTTCTTTGAGTGACTCAATTTATCTCAGTGATCTTTATTAGGTGTTAAGCCCCAGGCCCAAACCCTATTAGGTGTTAACGTAATCCATGTGAATGTGAACCTCCCAGGGTCCTAAGGGGAGGGGCCAACTCAAGAACCAATCACCAGAGCTTTGGTGATTCAGATGATGTTTGATGATGTCTGAAGACCTATAAGAAGGGAGGACAGAACCATTTGTGCGGGCTCCCCAGACGGTGTTGATGAGGAGACTCTGGGCAGCTGTAGCTAAGGAGCCCTCCAGCTTGTAAACCCGGATGCTGAGACTTTGTTGAACTCTGGTAACTATGCGTTGGGATTTGAATCAGACAAAATCCGTTGATGTTTGTAATTTGTTTGCATTTTGTTTTGAAGTTCAGGGTGCTGGCTTTTTCCCCTGAACTAACTGAATGATATTGGTATGCTGAATTAAAAGTAAGCTTGTCAACCCCTTCACCTTGCTTTCCTTAATTAAGCAGATCAGAAGAACCTGTGCTGTTGGCAGCTTTCTGGGTGCCGGCTGTGGGTGGATCTTATACCCCCATAGAAGCTGCTAGCCAGATTGTTCAAACAAGTGGAGTAGTGCCCATGACATGAGCCATGGAGCAGGAGTGGAGAGCTGCCTGCATGTGAATCCAGGGGAGAGTTGGGAGCAGTCAGTCCACAGAGGAAGAGCCATGGGAATTGGAAGTCAACCTCCAGTTAAGAGGAAAGAGGGCTTTATTTGTATATTTGGTGTTGCTTAAGGAAATTGTTCTTATTGTGACCTAGGGGTGGGTAGTATGGTATTTTCTGCTTCCCCTTAAAGGTGTGTTGTGCTAGGGAAGACCCTGGTCTGGGACCCCCTGATTGTGTAAACACGTATTTTGGGGAATGCTACTGAATGCAATGATATATGCTATGTACCATATGATATATCGAGTGTTATATATTATATCTATGTTTACACATGTATATACATAAATATGACATGTTTTGCTTAAGGATGTTGCAATGAATGTTATGTTTTACTTTATTGATCAATATTTAGTTCTAAATAGAGAATTCATTATGCTATGCCATTAGACCCTTGAAATTATTCATAGCAGCAGTCGTCAGATGTGCTGCCTGCCGTGATTGATGTTACACCTCTTTACTTCAAAATGGAAACTATTATCTTTCTCACCCTTCCCCCACCCTTCACTCAACAATATCCACTGCTTATCTTAACTTCCTTATTTCTGTTGAGGGCACTATAATTGTTCCGGTCACTCCAATTTACAACTTGGGAGTCATCCTTAACTCTTTACCCTCCAACTGTCCTCTCCCCCATTTCCAGTTAGTGTCAAGTCTTATCAGTTCTTATTTCTATAGCATCTCTCACATCTAACTTCTTCTGTTCACGTAACCTCCACTCAGACGTAGGTGTTCAACACCTTTCACCTGGAACATTGCAACTGGCTTCTTCTGACTCCTCTATCTTTAGACTCTTCCTCTTTCCAGTTTATCTTTTCCAAACCTCTATGCCCAGTTGTTATTCCTAAAGCACCAATTGGAAATGTCATCTCCCATATTGCCTCTAGCATAGAATACAAGCTGCTATCTCTGGCATTTTAACTTTACTCTTACATACATACTCCATGTTCCAAATAAATGGTATTACTTGCTGGTCTTCCTATATGACATTCGTGGGCCATCTTCAGTCATCCTGGTGAATATCAGGCCACTGGGCCCAGATGGCTGTGGAGGAGAAAATGAGGCTGATGACAAATGCAAGTCATGTCATCATTTCCCTGATGTCATGGTGCTCTTCAAGAACGAAGGACAAACACAATACAACATTCAATATTCCACCTCTATGCCTTCATATATATTTTCCCTCATGTCTTAGATATTATCTCTCTTCATTTCTGCTTAATAACTTCTTTCTAAACACAAATCAGGTGCTACCTTATGCTGGATGCTTTGCATCATGTTCCCTGTGGTTAGTGTTTTCCATATCGCCAAAAACAAACTTGCTTCATATTTATTATTAAAATATTTTGTGTGCTTGTATTTGTACGCTTTTTTGTTCCATACAATATAACATAAGCTTAGGTTTTGTTTTGTACTTGGAACTTTAGACCTAGCACAGTGGCTGGCACACAGTAGACATCCAGCACATGTTTATTGAATTTATTTAAATTCCTCATTTTCTAGGTGCCAATGCCTTCAGACTGACACTTTATACCAACCTCTCCACAAATGATCAACCACTTACCAGTGAAACATCTCCAATTACATTAGTTCCTTCTATGATATGCTCATTTTCCTCTGCATGCTCTCTACTTGTCCCTATACCTCCTTAGATATAATGCTCACAGCTGAACACAATGTACTGGTCTGATCAGTACACAGGACAGCAAGGCTGCAATTTCTGATATGGTGAACAATGTGCCTCTCTTAATGAGACCAAGCATTAGCATTAGGAGTTTTTTAGGAAAATCAGACCTTTCTATGGTACCCTATAAGCCATAACATCCAGGTAGCTACATACTCTGCCCTTTGGTGAGAGTAATTATTTTAAGACATAAATCCTTTTTAAAATTCATTCATGGCTGAATATTGTTCAACTTTCACATGACCTATGTTAATCCTATGAAATGAATTATATAATTTGGAATTTATATAAGCTGTCAGAGAGGGAAATTCCCCTCTATAAGACACCTAGAAATGAATATGTTGTTTTAATTCATAATATGATGCAGTGGCTCAACCAACACTGGGAGAAAATGAATCTCATATGGAGACTGGCTAATGTACGTGAGAAGGGTCACAAGGAGGCAACTTCTTAAACACTCAATTTTTTTTTTTTGCCTTTTTTTTTGCAGGGGGAAGGCAGGGCAATTGGGGTTAAGTGACTTGCCCAAGGTCACACAGCTAGTAAGTGTGTCAAGTGTCTGAGGCTGTATTTGAACTCAGGTCCTCCTGACTCCAGGACCAGTGCTCTACTCACTGTGCCACCTAGCTGCCCCAACACTCAATTCTTATCCCGTATTCACACAACCCATTGAGCATCTTAATTGCAAGTGGGTTTATACAGGAAAATAAAGAACTTTGCTTTCATAATGGCTATGCAGAAGGTGGATGAGTGGTAAGCCTAACATTAAGTCACTTTGTAACCCTAAAGTAAGTATTAAAATCCTGGATTTGTCATCCTGACCTTCCTTTTATATTTGTTATCACCTTGTACCTCTCTAGCTCTAAACCTAGCATTTTTTCTTCCTCTCTAATTTTTTTTACTCTCTATTCACTCTTTATTTTCTTTCTATTTACTCATAGCTCACACTTATAAACTAAAGCATAATGTACACATTTCTTTTATTTTAACTTCTTGGAAAATTTCAGTAGACCCACACTGACTTGACCCATCGTTCTCACAATTCTCTTCTTTCTAATTTCCTAGCATTGCCCTAACATTCTTAAATCCTTCAGTTAAACCTAGAAGACATCCTCTTCCCCAACAGTCAGTTTTGTTTATTTGCTTTTGGTTTTTTCCCCACTCCACACACCTGTGTCCTTGATAGGACTGCCAATCATAAGAGAACCCTAGACTTAGGTATAAAACTCAGCTTGGTTTGTTACTGCATCTGTGATCTTGAACACATTATTTCCTGTCTTGAGGTCTCAATTTCATCATCTATAAAAAAGGGGGAAAGACTACTAGATAATCACTAACATTCCCTTCAACATTAAAGCCTTCCATCCAAAAACACCTTGTTATGGAAGCAGAAATGTAACCAACAAAGTGCTGTATATGATTCTTAATCATATGTCATTCCAAATGTTT
Source organism: Trichosurus vulpecula (assembly GCF_011100635.1). Lineage (NCBI taxonomy): Eukaryota > Metazoa > Chordata > Mammalia > Diprotodontia > Phalangeridae > Trichosurus > Trichosurus vulpecula. The sequence continues at coordinate 126,940,865 of NC_050578.1, read as the reverse complement.
TTATTTGTAACATTTTGACAGAATGTACTAGAAATTCAGGAAAATTTTGGTTTTTTTTTTAATTTGATACACATGCAATGATGAAGAAAAATGAAATAGAATTCTTATTGATTTAAGCTATCCAATAGATGGCAGTCTAGTCTTTGTAATAAAACCTTTCCTTTGTAACTGAAGGCCAATTTGGGGTAAATTTCTGTTTCAGTTGCTGGCTGTCAAGTGACAGGGAAAAAATAGGATTTTTTTGTTTGTTTTAAATCGAGGCATTATAGGAAAACACAGAAGAATGAGTTGTTTCCTAATAAGACTTTTGTCAGTTCTACTTGATACAATCACAGTTTTGTTCCTTGCAGTTGTTATTCTCATTAATCAGGCTTAAAATGTACAGCTTGAACAACTCCAAATGATCACTGATTTCCGAATATAAAAGAATCTTATTTCTTCTATTGAACAAAAAGGTGTGAAGTGCAAATATCAATACTTTTCTAAACTGAAATTAGAAACAATGCCTATGTTCATATTAATAAATGATTTTAAATTGATGTAGAACTACAAATAATTCTTCTAAGAAATTGAATAAATTGATGCTTTTGCTATTGCCTCTGGGTTTTGGAGAGGTATCCAGGCCTAGATATATTATGTGATTAAGTCATGGTTTTCTACAAATAAATGGCCAGGGAAGGTGAATATTTACCGACCAAGTCTAAATAAAATAAGTTCCTTAAATACACATAGTCTCTCTCTCTGTGTCTCTTTCTGTCCCTCTCTGTCTCTCACTCTCTCTTCCTATCTCTGACTCTGTCTCTCTGTCTGTATATCTCTGTCTCTCTCTCTCTGTCTCTCTGTGTCTCTCCCTATCTGTCTCTGTCTTTCTCTGTCTCTCTGTCTCTGTCTCTGTCTCTCTCTCTCTCTCTCTCTCTCTCTCTGTCTCTCTCACACACACACACTCACACACACACACACACTCACACACACATACATTCACTCCACAGACACAGAGAGAAAATAATTTCATAACACCTCTATTAACAATCATATTTTACTTGAAAAGAAGCAGAACTGTGAATTACTAAAAATGTCCAACCATTTCTAGAGATCTACAACTTAAAATCTATTTTCTATGGTACCAGAGAAACAATGTTGATCACATTTTAGGAAATACCAGAGTGAGTGGAATTAAGGGTCGTTGTTAGTATTTTTTTAAAAATCCATAAAAACCTTTTATTTTCTTTTTAGAAACCTGCAACATTCAAGTGATATCTTTTTCTCATCTCCACCTTTCTCCATCATATGTTTCCTTACCTAGGTTACTCTGACTTGGCAACTTTCTGGATGTACACTACACGTCATTCATAAGCAAAGACCACCGATAAGAATGTTTTCATCATTTAAATGTGGTGAGATGGTTTCCGCAGTTGAAGAACATTTAAAAGATGATCAGGATGCCCTGAAACAAAAGGGACGCGGTGTGGACCCATTTGGTTAGGATGTATGGCAGGGTGGGGGGGGGGCAGGCGGGCGCAGAAGGAGAGAAAGGAAGCCACAAGTCCTGGCATAAACCCAGATAGGGTCCCTTCAGCTAAATAGAATATAGACAATGTCTAGGGAACAAGGCTGAACGGTTGAAAACCATGATCATATAAAATATTGCATGAAGTCTTAGTATGGAGTGGAGCATTAATTAGAGGCAAGGGGATGGAGTGGAATGGAAATATTCTAAAGACTACTTTCCCATCTATGTAACTGTATAAAATATGTGAATATTTATATTATATACCAGCAACAATCCACACTGCTCAGCAAAGATTCTGTGATACAGATCATTTTTTTTCCTGCTTTCAGGCAAAACAGAATCATTAGAATCTAAAATTCTTATCAATTATTCAATTATTTCATAGGAGGTCGAATTCATCCAGATGACTAAAACGCTAAGTGATTCATATTCAAGGACAGCTGCTAAGCAAAATACTACTTTAAACCTCTCCCATGCCCTTTACCCAGGGCTCTTGTTGCCAAGGGTCCCAATCTCACAGACCCCCACTTACTAGGAATTGATCCTAGCCCAAAGCCAGGGCTGCCTGCTGTGTCAAGAACAATCAGTGAACTTTCCTCAGTGTAGCTATGGCAATGAAGGGCACTGGCATCCACAGAGGCAGCTTTGTAGAAGTCAAAACAAAAATAAAAACCCACCCCATGAATGTTACTGCATCAGCCTGTAACACAAGGGCCAGCCTGATAGGTACTCCTGGGTAGGTCAGTTCGATTCACTTAATGACTGCTCCAGGTAGAGTACTGTGCTAGGTCCTGAGGAAGATTTTAGATTCGAAACAGGTCCCTACTGTCATGGAGCAATAAAAAAATGATAGATATACCAACATAAAAAACAAGCAAACAAACTAGAAGATAACTATTAAGAACACTAGATAAATAAGTGACACTCAAGGCTCCAGAAACACTTTAGGTGTATCATCACTTTCCAGCCTCAGGATAAATGAGGGGCTATCCTCATCTTGCAGGTGAAAAAGCTGAGTCTGAAAGATGTTAGGATGCTGATTTGCGTCTGACCACACAGCTAAAAGTCTGAGGCAGCATTCAAATCCGGCCTGGTTTTCCTGATTCCACGTCCAAATCTTTATCTCTTCCACCTGGCTGCCTCTAGCCTCTACCTCCAAACCCAGGAGTATTTTTTATACTCCATGCTGATTATTCAAATTTGCTTGCAAGAACAATTATAAAGCATAAGGAAACACTGAGAATAAAAAGAAATGTTTCTCCTCCTACTCCCTAAACCTCAAAAGGACTGCAAAGAATTAAATGAAGATGGCTCCCTCTTATGTCTGATTAAGTAGAAAGGACCTAGTACACAAGGTAATTAAGGGAAAACAAATCAAAATAAATAAACAAACAAAAAAAACATTCCCCTTCAAACAAGTCACCTTGGGAAGCTGAACACTGATTCCTTTGTTGCTGCTGTTGCTAATAGCATTTTTGAGACTTGTCTTCTGGAATCACCTTCAAAGATCCCTGGAAGTTAGCTTCATTACTTTCTATTCAAACCTTGTTTAGGATCCAAAACAGTTATCGCCCTATTTGTTCACCCACATTAGTCACCAAGCTTGGTTTAAAATGCCTTTTGACTGTTTCCACATTCATACCCACCTTCAAGGGGCAATGAATTAATATGTTGGAAGAATACAGCTTCAGCTCTACAGAAAAAGGGAAAAAAGAAAAGTTAGCTGCTGTTCTTCGATTTTAGCATCTCACATCTCACCTGGGAATTTCACAAGGATATTGTCTCATACTGGAATATGCTTCTCTGCCTCTTAGCACCTATCTCCTGGGGTTGTTATGAGGATTAAGTAAGATATTATTTGTAAAGTGCTTACCACAGGGTGTGGCACATAGTAGTTGCTTAATAAATACTTGTTTCCTTCCCTCTTCTTCCCCTCTTTTAATAATGATTCTGGGCCCAGGGCCAGGATGACCTCTTGTAAGAAGCATTCCTGTTCCCCTAAGTTGGTCATGCTTTCTTCCTCCTCAAATTGTCATGTATGTACTTATCTGTTTACCTACTATATGCCCTCAGCATTCTTCATTCTGCCTTTGTAGCCTCAGCACTTTAGCACAGTTTCTTATACATAGAAGGCCCTTAATAAGTCTTGTTTCAATAGGATTGCCAGCATCATTCAAGTAAGTCTGTGACCTCCCTAGAAGACTATTCTGAAATGGAAATAAATATTAATTTGGTTATATTAGTTCTGATACCTTTGCTTTAAAAAAGTCATGTTTAAAAACCACAAAAGAGTATCAATTGTTATTAATTATTACTATAGATCACAGATTTCTCAATGGGATAGTCACCTTATGCATGAGATGTGCCTCAGTTTGTCAAGTTTCAAATGAATGTTTTTTGGAATCTGTATATTAGGAGAAGATCCCCAAGTGTTTGACTATTTTCAGTATTGTATCTGGAAATACATGTGTATATATCAGGACATCAAATACAATTGGTCCATCCTAATAGCCCTTTCATAATATCATGAATAGTTAACAGCCAAATCTGTGACCCTATGGAGAACATAGGGTCATAGATTAGAATGTTTTCATTGAAGTCAACTAATCATTTTACAGATAAAGAATATCATACCTAAAAAGCCTAAATAACTTATCTAAGGTGACACTGATTGTAACTCACAGGGTCAGAATGTGGAACAAATTTCTTTGATTTCAAGTATAGCATTTGTTCTTCTAAACCACATTTCCAGTTAGGTACAGTAGGAAATGTTAAAACACACACACACACACACACACACACACACACACACACACACACACACCAAAACAACAGCAAAAACAATATACTCCTTAGGTTTGAGCAAGATGTACTTGGAAGAGTAAAAAGAAAACTATTGTTTTCCCCTTAAAGAAGCATTTTTCCCTTTGCTATATGAAATAGGATTAGATAATAGTTTTCCTATAGCAGTTCAAAATTCCTATCATAAAATATATCCTTCTTTTTTCTAGATTACAAAATACCTATTTATTAGAAGTAAATGTTAATGGTGTCAAGCATCTTCTTTTAGTGGGTTTACTAGGATCAACCTCATAGCCACATGTATAAAGGGTATATAGCCAGCAAAAAAGCATTGCCATGCCTGCTTTGTTCCTCCTTTTCTCAGCTATATTTTTTTCATGTCCACTGATTATGAGTGATGCCCAAATTTACTTGTCTCCCAATACCTCAATTTGGTACCAACAAAGACAGATGATCAATTGAAAGGTATTTTAGCAGCCATATCTCCTATATCCACCACCCAAACGATCCTAATTGTCAGGTTAAAAAAGAAACAAAACCTTCAGGCAGAGAAGCTTAAGATCCCATAATTTCTCAGTGATCCTTGGACTGGGATGTCCTCTTCATTGTTATTCAGTCATGTCCAACTCTTCTTGACCTCATTTGGGGTCTTATTGGCAAAGGTACTGGAGTGGTCTGCCATGTTCTTCTCCAGCTCGTTTTACAGGTCTTCTCCTAGAGACTCATTTTCTTAGTAACTCCTCACAAGGACACTGTGAGCTTTGCTCAGGAAAGGTACAAAAAGAACATTGTTACACGATCATGCTCTGTTTAGCCTAAGTCTGTGATCTCTACTTTTACTATCGGTTGTCTTTTATTAGTTAAGGCCGCCTGTAGAATTATTGAGAGATAAGCCCTATTGTAGGTATCAGAAGTCTTTTTAGATTCTACATTTTAACAATGTGGTAGAATTGGGGCCTACTTCAGGGATTCTCTCTTCCATATAGGTTAAAATACAAACCCTTCAATCTGGCACGTAAGAGCCTCTATACACTAACTCCAGCTTATCTTTCAAATCTTTTTTTTTTTCCACATTCATCCCCTTTGTGCTCTCTACTTACCAAAGAAACTGGCACATTAGCTGTTTCACAATTGAATATCATCTCTACTCTGAGCTCATCCTACCGTCTTACAATACTGAGCAAACCCCATACCCAGAAAACAATGAATTCTATCTTTGCCTTCATTCAAGGTCAATCTCTGGTGCCACCTCCTAACCCGACTGTTCCCTGATCTGCCCCCTAACTCTAACTGTTATGAACAGCCAGCATGTTCCCCAGAGCACTATATCTAGATTTTTTTCTTTTACCACTATCACATTCTAGCTTGTATTATACTTATTTGTGTACATGTCATATCCTCCGATAAAGTGCACCTTCTTTGAAGGAAAGAACTATGGTGTTTTATGACTTGCTATCCACAGAATCTAGCAGTGTTTTGCATAAGTAGGTACAAATAATTTCTTGGTGCAGAGGAACTTGCTTGTTTTGCATCAGGTACCATCCATCTGCAATTCACAGGATCCTAACAAAATGGTTTATTCTATATGTGACAATTTCAATAATTTTCTTACAGAAGTCAATTTAAATGTGAATTAGTTCCACTACCAAGAAAAAAAATCAAAGTGACTACTTACCTTTCATATTTTAGTATGGTACAAGAAGCACAGGGCACAAAAAGCAAACTGAATTTGAGAATCAGAAGTTCCGAGTTTGACTCCTGACTCTGACAAGTACTATGACTTTGTAATTTTTGGCAAATATTTTTCCCCTTTGCTGGGCCTCAATTTCCTCACCCTAAAATAATAGGGTCAAATAAGATGGTTTCTAAAATCCCTTCTAGTTCTAAATGCTATATTCATAAATTATTTACTCCTTTAATTTGTATGTTTGTAGAATAGAGTCCTGTCATGAACGTTTTATTCATAAAAGGAAAAGTTTCCAAAATGCAGAAAAAGAAAAGAGTGTGGGGGGAAATCAGAGAATTTCTTGTGAAAATAAAAGTTCATAAAATTTTTACCACCATATCAAATTCTCCCTCTGTATGTCATGTTATGTTCATGTTTCTTTCACACCAAGTATCTTGATTTCTAGTATTTGCCATTTGCAATCACAGTTTAAGACCTTTATGTACTTATCACTGAGCAATCATACTGTGTGCTCATTGTTAAGGAGACTTTTTCATTGATGAAAGGGATAAAATATTTTGGAACAATTAAATCCATGAACCTGATATTATAATGGAAATTTGTTCCAAGAAAGGTATTTTTAAAGCATCATAATTAAATTAAGAAATAGACAGCATATTTTTATTGACCTTCTTAATTTTCTATAAATCACAAGAGGTGATTTACAGTGAGTTATATAAAGCAAAACAAAATAGCCAACAGCCACTTGGTTTTGAAAATATTCTTTATAGAATTGAGAATGATTCAAGGTAAGGTTAATACATTCATAGCTAAAATATATAATCTGCTAAATTGCCTTAATAAGGTCCTGGTTTGTCTTCTATTTATGTTTACAAGAAAAAAATATAATTTCTTGATTTAGGAACATGAACAAAATCCCTCAAAAAACAAACAAAAATAGAACACCATATTAGTGTTTTAAAGAAAAATTAAAGTATGATATTTTAAAGAGCATTGAGTATAGATTCAAGATAGACTTGAATTCATATCCTGGTTTCAAAACAGGGTAATTATATGACCCTGGGCAAGTCAGTTTATCTCTGTTAGTCTCAATTTCTTCATCTATAAAATCAGGAAAATATTTATAGCATCATTCTTATGCAGTTGTGGCAAGGGTGCCGTAGAAACATGTGCTACATAAATGGGAGGTGTTCATGTTAAAGCTGGTTTTAGTTAAGAAAAAAGAGTGCAACTCAGGTGTAATATACTTTCAAATCTCCTTGACACCAGTTGGACAGAAGTGATTAGCCTTTTTTTTCTGATGTAAACAGTAGCCAAAGTATATAAAAGTCTCTCATTTCTTCTAGGGTTTGCTTTGTACATTTAAAAGAGCAGCCACAGCCTGGAAGATATATTGCTAGAGTTACATGGTTTACTTCTTGGCCTTCCAGTTTGTTTTGATGACCATATTCTGAGTTTTGACCTCCTCAGTTTGCTGCTAGTCCTTGTTTTTTTAATAGACTAAGCCAACAGGAATGGACTTTTGTTCTATTGCTAGTGGGGCTTTCCCAATCCATTGAACTGGATTAATGACCCTATAAATTCACAATTAGGTGCAATAAAGAAGAAAGAATGGTAAAACAGAATTAAGACTGCTTAACATTTCAAGGATACTTATAACTTCTTCCATTCTTCAGTAAATAAACTTTCGGTGTTGCTGCATCTAAAACAAAACTAAATAAAACAACACGAAAATCAGCCCTCTGACTAAATTTATTTAGGCTGGTCTTCAAACAACAGATACACAATCTGTCATTGTCACAATCTATCATTCTCAAAACCTTCACAAAAAAGCAATATCTGTCAAAATTTGCCCTCCCTTGGTCCAGCCTTACAAAATTCAACATACTGCCATTCTACAAAAAGGCTATGGAGGAAACTTATCTTCTGCTGGGTACTAGTCCCTACATCTGCACCAGTGGTGGGATTCAAATAGATTAACAACCAGTTCTCCACAGAACAGAGCCAAGGTGCTGCCCTCACCCCTGACATGGCAGGTGCAGGCCCCGTCCATGCTAACAATAGATTCCTGGAACTAAACCTAAAGTTAGGTACCCGTTCTACTGAACCGGTGAGAACCGACTGAATCCCGCCACTGATCTACAGGACTGGGTTACATTTTAGTGTTAAAAGAGCAAAGAAACACTATTTTTTTCTAACAAACATTATAAAGGAAAATTTAAGGCAAATATAAAATAAGCATATAATTTAACATAGTAACAAGACAAAGACTTTACCAATATTCTGAACACAGACATTCCCTACAATGCTACAGAGTATATAGTCCATTTGTGCCTGTCCATCCTATATAACTGTTGTCTATGACATCTCAAAAATATGCCAAAAGGAATCTACCAATAGGTTGGGGGCCTTCATTTAATTATTATTACATAAATTATACTCATTGTATACTCAATATCAACAAACATGAACATTTCATTATGCAAAGAATAACAGAAAAATAGATAGCAGGATCTTAGGAATCTTAGATTCATACCTGGAAAGTAACTCAAAATCCAATTAACTGAACCTCATCATTTTATAAAAGATTGAACATTTATGAAAGGTTGGACAGGCCCAGGAAGATTGAATCTTGTAACCTAATCTATTCTATTAGTCAACTTTTCTACCTTTTAACCAGTATCAAACAGTTATGATGATAAGTGCTTTCAGTGTCTTTTGAGATCTGGCACTACCAAAGTCCCATTCCTTGTCTCTTTTTTCTCCTATCATTTCTTTTAAGATTCTTAATATTTTTTCTTCCTCTACATGAACCCTAGGTATACAAAGAAGTATTTTATTAATTTGGTCAATATAGCTGTGAATCTATAAAGTAAGTAGTATTATTTTACCATGATGGCATAGTGAACCCAAGGGTTCACTAGGATCTAATCCATTGTTTAGGTCTGTCTTTATGGCTGTAAGAAATGTAGGTGAATTCATATAATACCCGAGTTTATCTTGGTAGCTAGGCTCCCAGAAGTTTTATATATTCTGTAGTTATTTGGAAGGATCTTCATTTTCTATAGCTCCTTCTGTTGGTAACATAAAGGAAAGGTCAGTGATTAAATGGGTTTATTTTAAATCCTGCTAGTTTACTGAATTTATTACTTGAACTAAATTTTAGTTGAATTTTTATAAGTTTTCTAAATAAACCAGTATGTCATCTGCAAAAAAAGATGTTTCTTCATCTACTCTTGTTACCTTAGTTTGTTTTTTGTGTATTTCTTATTGCCATAGCTAGTAGCCCTAGAGATGTATTAAATAGTAGTGGTTGGTAATGATCCTCACCCTTGCTTTACATCTGAGGTCTCTAAGCACATCTGTATTATAGATAATACTATCTCTTGGCTTTAAATCTATACAACTATTTGCCCTATTAAGGAATGGCCCATGTATTCATATTCTTTTTAATGTTTTTAATATAATGAAGTTTGTATTTTGCCAGATGCCTTTTTTCTGTAGCTAATTGTTTATGTCATTGATATGGTATATTGCGATTATGGTTTTTCTAATACATTGAATCAACCTTTAATTCTTGGTATAAATCCAACCAGAGGGAGGCAGAGCCAAGATGGTTGAGTACAAGCAGCAACTCTCATAAACTTTCCTAATATTTTCCTCCAAATTACTTTAAAACAATTCCTTAAATCAAATTCGGGAATGGTAAAGCCAATAAAAGTTTGAAATGAGACTTTTTTCCAGTACAAGACAATTTAAAAGGTTGGAAGGAGAGATAGAGATCTGTGACACTGAAGTGGTGGTTGGCCCAGAGCTCAGCAAACATTGGGGCAAGACTAGAAGTAGGCCTTGAAGATATTTTTAATAAATGGCAGTGGCAGCTTTGGGAGCTCTCAGCCCACAAAAGATAAGGGGGTTGGCGAATTAGGCAGAAAGAGATTACAGGGAACAAAAAAGAGCTGGCACTGAGTTCAGGATCACACAAAATTTAGTGGTGAACAATTGTTCTGGTGTACAATTTGCATCTATGCCCAAAGGGCTAAAACACTGTGCATAGCCTTTGACCCAGTAATACCACTAATAGATCTGTATCCCAAAGAGATCAAAGAAAAGGGGAAAAGGATCTGTTTATAGAAAATATTTATAGCACCTCTTATGATAACAAAGAATTGGAAATGTCCATCATTGGAGGAATAGATGAAAAAAATGAGTTATATGATTGTGATTGAATATTATTGTCCTATAAGAAATTATGATCAGGGTATTTCTAGAAAAAACCTGGAAAGACTTACATGAACTTATGCAAAGTGAGCAGAATAAGGTGACCATTGTACATAGTAACAGCAATATCATAACGATGATCAACTGTGAAAAACTTAACTACTCTGATCAAGATGATAGTCCAAGTCAACAATTCCAAAGGATTCATGATGAAAAATCCTATCCACCTCCAGAAAAAGAACTAATTAACTCTGAATGCAGATTGAAGCATCATTTTTTAAATGTTCTTTGTTTTTTCTTTTTGATCTCTGTTTTCTTTTGCAACGTGCCTAATGCAAAAATACGTTTTGTATGATTTCACATGAATAATCAATTTCAATTTCCCTGTCTTCTTAAGGACAGGGCAAGAGTTAGAGGGAAAGAGAAAATTTGGAACTTAAATTTAAAAAAAATATTGTTCCTTTCGACATGTAGTTGGGAAATATTTAATGAAATAAATAACACTACATGTTTGAAAAACTTACTTCATTGCCTAGGACATTTGGATCTGGTAACCTAGAGAAGGGAACACTTAGAAGTGTATATGGTAACATCATTTGAAATGGCCAGAAAATTACATAAAGAATAGGTTCAGGTCAAGACAACGTTAAAGACCAACCAGCAAAGCCCAGGGGCAGAATCTAGGACCAAGTGGAATGTGGATTTGGGCGGAAAAAAAGAGGGCATAATTTGAAAGGACAGGAAGTGATATGGAATTCTGGTTCCAGGCAATGTAAGGTGAAATCTCACCTATTAGAACCTACTTGAACAAGAGTGTCTGGATAATTATACTTGCATATCATTTACAAGGTAAGGGATAGCTGCATGATGGGTTTGCAAAGCCTACCACCATGTAATTCAAAAAGCAATAAAGAACAGAGATTATCAAAGAAAAAGTGATAAGAAGGTCATGTGATAAGAATGAAGGAAAACTGAAGCATAGTCCATGTAATTCACAATTATTTTTTAGGAAAAAAAGTTAGGAAGACCCATAGCACATTTGGTGGAGCTTCTGGGATGAATTTACAGAAGGGAAGGAGTCATATAGTATGGACAGGAATGGATGGAAAATGGTATCCACACTGTCACATATCTACTTGAATGTTGAAAAGTAATATTAGATAAAAAGCCTTACATCAACTGTTTACCACTTATATGTCTAATTCTCATATATAAAATTCAATTTTTCATGTGATTTAAAAATTTAACAGACTCAATTTGTTACAATTTGCATTTCATTATTTAAGTAAAATCTTTATACTCTAGACAAATGGGCTTGTCTATAATAAAGCCTGATTTTCTAAGCAACACACAAAAAAGTCAGTTTTGCTATTTTATAGTGACATCTCATATGCTACATTTTCAAAGTTTATTGCATAGGCACAGAGGTTACAGAGGAAAAGAAATTAGATGAGGGGTCTATCTACCACCTTATACCAATTGGAGGAAAATATTTGTAAAGCATTTCAAATATCTAAGTGAAAAGTCACTGTATAAATAGATACAAAGTGTGGTTCTACTATTTCTCAAGCACAGTCTGGGGTTTAAGCTGCCCCTGAACCAGGTGTTAATTTCCCCGAACCATTTCACGAATCACAATTTTAATTCTAATATTTAGGGCATTTTCCTCAAAGGTGATGACAGGTACAAATACTTCTCCTTTCACTGAAATAGAGCATTATTTTTAGATGCCTGAAGGGCTGGCTGCCCAGTCTCACAAAGCAACACATATAATCAACTTTGGGAACTTAATAACATTGTTCAAGCGAATAGTGGTATAGGAAGTAAGATTAAAGAAAGCCAAATGCACATAACCACTCACTTCAACTTTGCAATCAGACAGGTAATTATTATTGCTCAGGCTACCATAGTCCAGCAATTATAAAATTTAAATATTAATTTTAGAGCTCTTAATTAAAACAACCTCAATGGTTCTATTAAAAAGAGAGCCAAAAATATCTTAGCAGACTGCTTATAGCTAATATTAAGGATCCAAGTAGACTTTTTCATTTCATTCAAAATGGAAAGCTCTATTTGCCCCAATTTTGAGAATGAATTTAAGAATATTTGCTACACAGTCTGCTTGGATTTAAGATAACTTAAATAAATATATCTATAGAAAATATTAGATTGTATTTATTCAGTTTATACTCTGTATTTGGTTATTACCCATTACTTGCAAATATCCTCAGTATTTATTTTTGAAAGCTGCATAAAATAACATGTAACCTAATATTTATATTCAGATATGTTTACATAACATATGCAAACTATTTGGTCTGCCACTTATTTTAAATTTATATTAACTTTGCATTAATATTAATCCATATGATTCTATCTCCTGAAAGGTTGTAGCTATTACAGCATCTTAAATAGCAAACACTTTTTACTGCAGTTTTGTCACATTTATATATCTAGTAAAATTGGAACATGATAGGAATTCCAAGGAAAACATACACACATAATTAAGTTTTCTGTTATCTAAGTTATTCACAATGTTTGAGTTAAACTCATTTAGCAATTATGATATAAAAGTACTTAAGAGTATCCTTGAAGGTATGTATGACAACATTAAATCATATACATTCATGCACACATATACATGTATATCTATCTATCTGTTTATAAATATATCTATATCCCTCTATTTTTCTATCTAATATCCAAATACAAGCTAGGAAAACAAAATGTTTACATGCAAATAGAAGATTTTACAAGTAGAACCTGCTAGACAATGAAAGGGGTTGATTCAGCAATGCCACCTTCTCAAGCCTAAAGCATCTTTTGGAGCCTAAATCAGTAACCAGTACTACTAAATATAGCATTCGGCATTTTGTTTATAACACAGTGAAATCTTGTTGAGATTTTAATTTACACTCTCAGAGTAATGTGAGTCATGTCTGCTTAGTAGCCAATAAACAGTAAAGACAGCATTAAGGGCATTATGAACATCAACCAAGCTGTCTGATTCTCGCAGGAGTCTCAGCATAATTTGGTCAGCAGATCCTTTACTTTTGTTCTCCTGGATAGAGTATATCACATTATGAAGTCTGTCTATAGGTCTCTGTGCATATAGCACAGTGTCCATCTGGTGTCCATCAACCAAATCACTTGTGTGACTATCACTAATCAAATAACTTGTGTATTCAAAACTTTGTCTGGCCCACATTCTACTTTGCAACTCTTCTTCCTTCTTGTCTCTTGCAAGCATTCCATAAGATCTCCTTTGCTATGGTCATTGTTTTATGAAGCAGTTTTTATCAAAATGATAAAAGCAAGGAGGAATGTAAGCCAAGATTCAAGTTTGGAAATTGAATAAAACTCTTTTTATTCGTGAAGAAAATGATTACTGCACAATCAATACCTGGTTTAGGGGTGGTGAACCCTCCTTTCCTAAACTGTTACCAACTTTACTCCTCACCTAGTTGCAGAAACTCTAAATGATTAATCAATTCTCTCTATCATATAAATGCCTAGGCTTAAACTCCAGGTTATATTAATATTTTAATAAATTAGCACCCAGCACATGTTAGTCTGTGACATTTATTCCATTCCAGTTCTATCCCTAAACTGTAGAGAAGGCCGCTACTAATAAATTTGTATTCAGTTGTTCAGGGATGGGAGTTGGACAAAAGGCAAGTAACTCCTGAATTGTTACAGTTGTTCACAGTGTTTGGAGGAATACAGGAAAAACAGGGCACCTAGAATCTATAGCATAAGCACATGTGAGCAGAAAAACAGCCAGCGTTCATTTCAACTTCCAACATCAGATTCTTCTTTCCCCACCTTTGTATCTCCTTCACTTTCATGAAATCAAATTAGTGCATCTATCTATATTATCTCTCTGTCTGTCTATGTTTGTCTGACTGTCTGTCTATCTATCTGTCTGTCTATTTATCTATCTATCTCTGTTCCTTTAATCCTGTACTTGAGGTTCATGTTTCCTCAACTATTATTTGATGTTTGGTCACAGCGGCATCTAAAGTACCTTCCAGCTCTGAATGTCTGTTACTGTTATCCTTTGTGGACTGATAAACATTCTTGTCCTTAGAAAGTCTTTTTTCTTCATCTCAGTTCTAGGATTTAAATCTATGGTGATTCTTCATGTCCCAATATTTAGTATTTTAAAAATTATAATCATTTATTAAAGTGAGAAAAATCTGTCGATAAAAAACAGGCAAAAGTTTGTATAGACTGAAATTTTTACCGTATTTTTTATACTTGTACATTTCTACTAACCATGAAAACTACGATTGAAATAACTCTTAGAAGAGAATAAGAAATGGACCTCAAACTCCTTCTTGAATTGTATTTGTTTGTTCTATATTAAAATAGAGTGGAAAAGAAAATATGTTTAATAAGAATTATTTGTGTTAAATGTGTACTGATTTTAGACTATGACATTTTTGTTTTAGGGCAGATTTTTATTGAACACATTTCTTTTTATTTCATTATGAAACTGTCTTTTAATGCTTCAGAAACCTTTCTTTAGGATATTTAGGTCATAGCATTTAATACAGAAAGGGATCTGGAACATAAATAAATCCAATTCCTTCAACTCATACACAAGGAAACTGAGGCACACAGTGATTATATGATGTGTCCAAGTTATACAGATAATAAAAATACCAAAGCTGGGATTCAAAAATGGATTCTCTGAGTCAAAAATCTAATTATCTTTCTGCCATTTTATAACCACCTTCCTCATCTCAGTGTCTTTTTCCATATCAATATAGTTCCATATTAATTATATTGCATTTTGCTTTTAGAATAAAATAACCCAGCAAAAAATGCTAAAGAAATGATGAAGTCAAAATGCAGTAAATCTCAAAATGACAGCACCCAAAATACTAGCAGCATAATGCTTTTGCACAGAACTAGGAAAGAAGAAGAAGAAAATACATTTTAAATTAAGCACTTTCTGTCAATGTCAAAATCCTTTCCACTCTTTTTTTTTTTTTGACAAGGCATATCTCTTAAAGACATAATGTAAAAATTAAATGAGAAAGTGTCCGGCATTTTCTTGAGTCTGAGACTAGAGAATGTCACACAGAATTCACCATCTGTGGGTCAGAGAGGTAGTTTTTATGGATTCTAATAGAGATGTCCTTCTCAATTTTGATTCTTCAGAGATCATGATGTTCCACGATTCCCAACCGTACAACTTTCCCGGGAGACTATGAGTGTTAAAAAGATGGGTTTTTAGTGTCAGGGAGCAAGTTAGAATGTTAAAAGCACAGAACAATTTCATAAATGTAATCCAGCCTGCTCTCTTCTTCTTGTTCAGACCTGGGCATAGCTCATTGCACATCTGCCGTGCCTGTATGAGATGTATGTTTGGAAAAATAAACTCACTGGGCTTCCCTGCTAACTGTATGCCATGTCTGGACAAGAGATATCATTCTTCAATATGTTTTACTGAATTTAGATTATTTACATTGTAATTTCATGAGAAGGCTTACAGTTCTCTCAGACTTGATAGAATTAGTGACAAAGGTTTTCCAACACACACACACACACACACACACACAACACACACACACACACACACACACACACGAGTGACCTAAACATTAAAGGAAAAATACAATACAAAAATACAGTACAGAACACAGTAGTCTGTCAAGACTACCAATGTAAGTTGTGGCATAATCATGTGTGTGTGCATGTGTGCATGTGTGTGTGTGTGTGTATAAAGTATATTTTGCAAGAAATATATCTTGAGTAAAGGACATGGGCATGAACTATAGTGACAGCAGAATACATTAATTTCTAGTTTACTCTTCAATACAATTTGTCTAAAAGTTTATAGTTGGAGATTTTAAAATAGGAACTCGTTTGAGCTCTCCCCCAAATCGCTCCAGACACCTGTAAAAAATGACTCTAAAAAAATTCTAGAGCTACAGAACCCATAAAATGACAGAGTAGAAACAAGTCTCCAGCCCAAGATGGCCAGGATGGTCACTGGGAAGGATCTATCTATCACACCATGCTAGGAGCTGTGGCCCAGCGTGGGTTGCACCAGGACAGACCAGTACAGAGTAGACCAGGCAGAGCACGGCTCAGCGAATTGAGTCACTAGCAGCTGTGGTGGTTTCCAGACTTCGTAACCCACAAATGCCAAAGACAACTTAGCAGGTCAGTAAGAAAACTGTTGAACCTGGGTGAGAGAAAGGTGTGGTGTGGCCTTAACCCTAGGACAAAGGAAGTGGTTGTTTCTGGAGCTTCAGGCCCACAGATGAATCCACAGGGCATCAAGAAACTGATCAGAGTGGGGGTGCAGGGATCTTGTTGCTGGTGCTGAGGCAGGGTTCTTTTGCTTTGCCCTGCTTGGATCTGGGTCGTAATCCTAGCTGGTGGTCCATGGGAGAGGTGGAGCACTGGCGTAGCAGAGCTTTGTGGTGGCTGTGGAGAGGGAGTCCTCCTGGCAGTTACATGGCAGAAAGGAGTGCTTGCACTCACAGACCAGAGCACAGGCCAGGAGAGGAGCATCATATATCAGAATACAAGTAGCTCTGAAAATAGCAGTGCAAAACCTCTGAAGCTTGGGACAGAGCACCCTCCACTCTGGAAGTAGTCATACCCTGACAAAGAACTCAAAAGTCAAGTAATTGACTGGGAAAATGAGCAGATAGCATAAAAGGACTCAGACAATAGAATCCTACTTTGGTGACAAAGAAGATCAAAACATACAGCCAGAAGAAGTCAACAAAGTCAAAGATCCTACATCATAAAACTCCAAGAAAAATACAAGTTTTCTCAGGCCATGGAAGAGCTCAAAAAAAAATGGAAACTCAAGTAAGAGAAGTACTAGAAAAACTGGGAAGGGAAATCAGAGTGATACAAGAAAATAATCAAAAATGAGTTAACAGCTTGATAAAATACTGAAGAAAATAACATCTTAAAAAATAGGCAAACTACAATGGCAAAAGAGGTCCAAAAAGCCAGTAAGGAGAAGAATGCCATAAAAAACAGAATGAGCAAAATGGTAAAAGAAGTTCAACAGATTACTGAAGAAAATAATGCTTTAATAGTTAGGACGGAGTACATGGAAGCTAGTGACTTTATGGTAAATTAAGAAATTATAAAACAAAACCAAACAAATGATAAAATGGAAGACAATGTGAAATATCTCATTGGAAAAGTCACTGACCTGGAGAATAGATCCAGGAGAGATAATTTAAAAAATATTGGACTGCCTGAAAGCCATGATCAAAAAGAGAGCCTAGACATTCTCCTTCAAGTAACTATCAAGGAAAGCTGCCCTGATACTCTAGAACCAGAGGGTAAAATAGAAATCTAAAGAATCCACAAACTGCCTCTTGAAAAAAAGATCCCAAAAGGAAAACTCCTAAGAATATTGGAGACAAATTCCAGAGTTCCCAGGTCTAGGAGAAAATATTGCAAGCAGCCAGAAAGAAACAATTCAAAGTATTGTAGAAAGACAATCAGGAAAACACAAAATCTAGCAGCTTCTACATTAAGGGATCAAAGGGCTTAGAATATGATATTCCCAGAGGTCCAAGAAGCTAGGATTAAAACAAAGAATCACTTACTGAGAAAAACTGAGTATAATACTTCAGGGCAAAATATGGATTTTTCAATGAAATAGAGGATTTTCAAGCATTCTTGGGGAAAAGACCAGAGCAGAATAGAAAATTTGACTTTCAAATACAAGAATCAAGAGAAGCATGAACAGGTAAGCAGTAAAGAGAAATCATAAGGGACTTAGTAGAGTTGAACTGTTTACATTCCTACATGGAAAGATAATATTTGTAACTCATGAGACCTTTTACAGTATTAGGGTAGTTGAAGGGTATTTGAAGGGAATATATATATATATATATATATATATATATATATATATATGTAGATAGATAGATAGACAGAGGGCACAGGTTAAGTTGATTACAAAGGGATGATATCTAAAAAATAAAATTAAGGGGTGAGAGAGGAATATATTGGGAGAAGAAGAATGGGGTAGATAAAATGGGGTAAATTATCTCACATAAAAGTGCCACATAAAAGTGGCAAGAAAATGCTGTTATAATGGAAGGGAAGAGGGGACAGGTGAAAGGGAATGAGTGAACCTTGATCTCATTGGATTTGGCTTAAGGAGAGAATAACATACACACTTATTTGAGTATCTTACTCTACGGGAAAGTAGGGGAGAAGGGGATAAAAGGGGCAGGATGGCAAAAGGGAGGGCAGATTGGGGGAGGAGGTAGTCAAAAGCCAACATTTGAAAAGGGACAGCATCAAAGGAGAAACTTGAATAAAGGGGGACCAGATAGGATGGAGGGAAATAGTTAGTTTTTCACAACATGATTATTACGGAAGTGTATTGCATAATATTACATGTATAACCTATATTGAATTGTTTGCCTTCTCAAGGAGTGTGGGGGGAGGCATGAAGGGAGAAAATTTAGAGCTCAAGTTTCTAAAACCAAATGTTAAATAAAAAATTGTTTTTATATGCAACTGGGAAATAAGATATAGAAGCAATGGGCTATAGAAATCTATCTTACCCTACAAGAAAGTAAGGGGAAAGGGGATAAAGGAGAGGGAGTGGGGTGATATAAGGGAGGGCAGACTGGGGAAAGGGCATTCAGAACACTTGCCATCTTGAGGTGCAGGGGAAGGTAGAGATGGGGAGAAAATTTGTAAGTCAAAATATTGTGGAAATGAATGTTGAAAACTAAAATAAATTTCAAAAAAGGGAGAAAAATAAAAGTTTATAGTTTATCACTAAAGTTTATAAACTATAGTTTATCTTTCACTATCTTTAATTTGATATCTCATTGTATCTTGAAAGTGATTGAGTTCGCAAGGCTGTTTCAGTGGAGTCTAAACCAATTTGGAAGGCTATGAATCCAGGCACAGGCTGTATGTTCCTCATCAGAGACTGAGCCTAAGTAGATTTGGTGAGGCTCATCATGAATTTCAACAAAGACCAATGAATTTTTCAGGAACAATAACTAATGAAGGCAGTTTACTAAAGTGCATAGTGGTTGTCACCTGTGTCAGTGAAGGGGGATACTACACCAACAAAATTAAGATAATTGATATATTTAATTTTATTTAGCAGACCTATGACATCATTTGTTTAGGGAGCTCCTGGTGGGAAAAAAAAACAAACAACAACAGGGAAAAAGAAAACAATGCTCTCTACCAATGCAGATCATCAACTATATTCCAGTCTTTCTATTTTTAAAGACTTGTTGGGACACTGAGAAATTAATGGCCATATTCCAAACTCCGTAGTCCACAGTCAGACATAGTCAGAGGTAGGACTTCTTGACTTAGAGTCAAGCTCTCCAGTTACTATACCACAGAGCCTCACCAACATTTAAGTCATTGCATTTTAAGAAACACTTTGGTAGGGTAGATATCATCATTTCTATTTTAATACTAGGACACTAAAGTCAGAGAAAGAATCTGGTAGAACTGGGAGGTAAGAGTTAATCCCCTACACTCCCACAATACCAACTGGGAAGGAGTTGTAGCTCAGACCTAGGGTATTTTGAAATAGAGCAGAACCTCGATTTATAGGTAAACTGGTTTACATATGCTTCGCTGGACCAGGAAAAAATTTTTGCAAAATTTGTCTTGCAGGACAAACAAAAATTCGCAGTACAAACATCATGTTTGGACTTGAAAAAATCAAGTGAGTCAAAACATGAAAGTGATGCTAAAAAATGAAAAATAAGTGAGGGCAGTAGTGTTAGTCTTACTTTTAGTGAAAGTAGCATAATAGAGAACACTCCCGATGTTGAAATCCCTGATGTTTTCATAGAAAGAGATTCTCCTTCCAAGCAACTACTTTGCCCTGGACCAGGGGAAATGGTGCTGAGAGCTCAATGCCCTGTGGGGAGGGCTGCACTCACCCACTCTGAATGCATTTATTCCTGATTCAAAATGCCAAGTTAGCTTAGATCCACCACTGGCAGAAGGGGACCCACTTGAATATGTTGCTGCTGCTGCTTTGAAGAGGATGCCCCCTCCCCTGTTTGTGGGCCCCTCACCCTTGCTCACAGGCTGTGGCCTGGGCCCTCCTGGCTGCCCCCACCCCAATTCCAGCCATCTGAGTTGAGGCAGGAAACTCCCCTTTCCTTTGCCCCCACTGCTGCCCTGCTCACCCCCATGACCTGGTCTTCCACTCTAGCCCCTGCCCATCGGGGCCTCCTCCATCTTGGTTGCCCAGACCTTCTTGGTGCTCCATGGTGTCACAGTCAAGTAAAGTGAACAGACTTGGGGTGCAGGGTTTGGGGTTTTTTCTTCCTTTTGTCCTTTTTGTTTGGAGCCAGGCAACTCTTACTGGTTTAAATGTACAAAGATCCCAAATAAGCCTGCGTGTCAGTTACATCCTTGAAAAAAAAAACAACTATATTTTTTCGGTTTGTATTGTGTACTAATCATTGCTATTGTATTTCAGGTGCATTAGGGACAAAAACTTGCTTAAAATTATAAATAATTATTTTTATTTGAATATTTTTGGGGATGCGGTATTGATCATCTGACTTTACATTATTTCCTATGAGAAAATTCACTTTGCAACACAAACAAATGGCATGAACAGAATCTCAGAATGAATGAATTAAATTCATAAACCAAGGTTCTACTGTATACTTGTCTGCATCTGGATTGATCTGAGACTCAGTGTAAGGCCTTTGCATGAGAAAAGTGTTTCAGGATTTTGGCAGAGAGCTCTGGAGACCTTGGGAAACTCTTCAGTGATTACTTTTAACATTTGCAGTGGTGTGAGAAACGTGGTTTTGGGGATCACTGGACTTCCCCAAATTGTGAGAACATGTGGCTTAGGGGATCGTTGGACTTCCTAGGCAGGGCCAAAGTCCTGAGAAAGAACCCTGTGATAATCCCTAGGGAAGACTGTACAGACCACAGGACTCCCAGAGGAAGACCAAGTGGTAGCCACCCCTTAATCTGTGGGGATCACAGGGCCTCCTAGGGGTCAGACCATAAGGAGGACCCAAGTGATGGCCCCTTAGGACTGCGGTAAGATCACAAGGCTTCCGAGACAGGGCCGGAAGTCCCAAGTGATGTCCCCTTAAGAAGGCTGTGCAGATCACAGGGTTCCCCAAGGAAATACAGGGTGGTAGCCCATTAACACCACAGTGGGGATCACAGGACACCCCAAAACAAGATCCAGGAGTAAGCCCGGCGAGCTTCCGCTGCCTATTGCTTCCCTTCACTTGACCTTACGAAAATCCATGTGATTTGCTCATTCTCACCCAAAGAACTCAAGACCAGAGTGGGCAGAGGAAGGCATTTTATTACGCTCCCCAAGAGAGCAGGTATAGTACTCAGGGGAACACTCACACACTGATACAGCTGCAGGAGCAGGGGCAACCATTCCCTCCACTCCTGTTTGAGTTATGGTTAGTTTACAATCTTTGTTTTTTACATAGTTTTCCTAGGTTATACAGTTTATACAGGTAGGATAATAAGGATATAGAAGCAAAAATGAAGTTAATTAGATTTTCCTTCTCTTAGTTTAGGATTAAACTATATTCTTTTACTTCCCCTACTTTCCCTCTTTAACATAAGCAAATTATGCAAATCAGTAGGCCTGGATTCTTGATCAATACCAGACCCTAGATAAGCTTGAACTGGTTCAAGTGGGTTGGGCCTCTCTAATTCCCCTGACTGCCTTCTCAAAAAGTATGCACATGCCTACAAGCCTCTGACCTCTCACCTGACTGACCTTGAGGCCTGGTCTCTGCTAAAGCTGGGGTGGGGAAGGGAGGGGAAGCAGGCCTTTAGTTCTGTGGAAACAAAACTCCTCCTCCAATTTCTTACACTGGTGAGGTTTATCTATTTTTTTTTTCTTTCTGAAATTTTTTAACTTAGATGAAGAGGGGACATTTGAATATCTTTTCAATTAAAAAGATTGTTTTGACCTTTGAACTCTAAGTGATTGATCCTGCTCATATGCAGGTCTGAAACAAGGGCAATGGGAGCCAATGAAGGGGATGTTCAGGAAGATAAAAACAGAACAAAACCATCAAGAGGTGGTTAAAAGTCATTTGTAAGGAGGTTCCCTGGAGTCTAAAGAGCTATCCATTAAAGTCCTAAAAATTTCTTTTATACTCTCTTTCTTTTTGCCTAAAGCACCCACTTTGGTACCCTTGTCAACCTGCCTTAGGGCAATGTTAACACAAGCTGCCTCAGGACTGAACCACAACTTCCTTGCTATTAACAGTCCTAGCTGGTGTTCTGGGAGGGTGGAAGATTAATTTCTACCTCCTCCATTCCAAAAGTATTCTGACCCAGGAGAGAAGTTAAGCACTATGTGCAAGGTCACACAGCCAAGCCAGAAGCAGACCCCAGGGCTTCTGATGCCTAGTACAGTGGGTACTCTTTCATTTAACCTTACTTGACCTTTCCTATTAGCCAAGAATTTAGACACAGGGTATTATTCCCCAGGAGGAATAAAGACTATTTCATAATTCATAGCAACCATCAAGTGAGAGATCATCCATGAAGGGTCATAGGAAAAGGAGATGACTAGAAGTGGTTGGCAATTCCCCAGTGAAGGATACGGAAGCTACTTGTTGACCTTATAACAACAGAGGGAACAACTGTCTTCCTAGGGTATGTATCCAACCTACAGAAGACAAACTCCCAAGACTTGTCAGGATGACAATTAACTTCTGATGACTTTCATGGATACAAAGTCCATTCTTTATAGAGCACAGGAAGAAGTAGGATTAAAGTATACAAAGTCTTGGGCAGAAGACTTATGGGAAGAATAGAGTTTTCATCATTGCTGCTCCTCAAGAGCCAGGTCTTTGGAAGAAAAAGCAGATTTGTTATGGGAATATCTGATTAAGACAGGTCTGTTAAAAGGATTTCTGGATTATTCTTGCAAATAAGGGAATTAAAGACTCTCATCAAGGGACGGAGAGCACAACAATAGCTGGAATTCACACAGAATTTTACAAATCTAATCAAAGTACCATAGAACTGAAAAGAATGGGGAAAGATAGAACACTAGAAAAAGAATAGGAGTGGCCAGAGCTTTGTACAAGCGTTTTGCTAACATTTGGAAGCCTGTGATTCCCTCATCCAGGAAGAATACTTTGTTTCCCCTGTGGAGTACCAAATGTCTTCTGGATAATTACCTCATTTAATGGTGGGCTGGATTCTACCTCAATGATTCTGCGGCTGTCACTTTCCTCTCTGAAGAGCTTTCTTTCCCAATGGTCAGACCACCTATGAAGGACTTAGAGATGACCTGGGAATCCAAATCACACGAGGCAACACATGCTAAAAATAATATACTCCGATTGCCTTGACCACCTCATAGTAAAAACAGCCTTAGCCCTCTCAGATCACTATCCTTCACTCCATTACCTTTTCCATTCTGCCTGTTATCAAATTTCCCTTCATCCTAGCTTTCTTCCTTCCACATCCCTTCCATTCACTGGTACCCAAATTCATCTTCATCCAGAAGACACTATTTCTGTTGTTACCTTTTCCAAAGATGGTTTCAATTTATCTCATACCTCCTGATGCAGACAGCTGAGGAAAAGTGTGGCGTAATCTTTGCTTCCTGCTACCTCTATGGAAACCACCTCTTTGTGCCTTAAAAATTGACTCCATCTAGTCTGGGTCCTTGATACTGTTGCTCTGGCCCTGCCAGGTATATCGCCCATGTGATACCCACAGCAGCTGCTAAAAATATGCCAGTGTATCTCCAGGTTTGAATCTCGAAATATAACACACTCTCCTGCTCAAAGATGAAACCAAGACATTTATTCAAACACCAGAAAACCAAATCCATCACAGTAACACAGTAGTCTATACATACTATCAAGGCAGGGAGCACCACCATCTCTAAGTCTTCCCTCCATCAGGCCTCCCCACAAACAATCTCCCTTAGGCAAAATCACCCCCTCTCTCACTCCTGCTAGCTACTCTGCCTCTCTGTCCCTGTCTCTGTCTCTCTCTGTCTCTGTCTCTCTCTCTGCCTCTGTCTTTCTGTATCTCTGTCTCTCTCTCTCTCTCTCTCTTTCTCTCCCTCTCTCTTGCTCTCTCTCTCTCCCCCCCTCCCAGCTCTGCCTCACTGCCACTTCCTGCTCCATCCTTTCTTGCTCCACCTGTTTGGCAAGCTCCTTTCACCACAGGCTCCCTGTGAGTCATGTGACTCAGGCTCAAAGCAGGTCACATAGGCCTATTAATGGATGAGAAAGAGCTTCCCATTACATTAACATTACACCAAGTCAACCCCCTCTCCATTATGTTTAATCTGGCTCACAGTCTTATTCTCCACCACAAGCATGTCCTCTTTTAAAACTCTGGCCTTCCAGCTTCTAAACTCAACTCCCATGACCTCTGCCTCCTAGATATCACAACAGATATCTCTCCCCCTACTCTATTTTTCAACAGTGCAATAATTAATAGTTTGGGTTCAACTAAATATCATAAAAGTAGCTACAATACAGAAAAAATTAAGAACAG
This sequence comes from Trichosurus vulpecula, assembly GCF_011100635.1. Taxonomy (NCBI): domain Eukaryota; kingdom Metazoa; phylum Chordata; class Mammalia; order Diprotodontia; family Phalangeridae; genus Trichosurus; species Trichosurus vulpecula. The sequence continues at coordinate 126,916,122 of NC_050578.1, read as the reverse complement.
GAGAATGCCCGGAATGTCACTAAAGATAAAACCAAAAAAAATTAATATTATTCAGGTCCAAGGGGGTTTGATTACCATTTCTATGCAGATGACTACCAGATCTATAGATCTGTCCCTTGTCTGATTTCTCAGATGTAGTTCTGTAGATGTCCCATAAACACCACAAATGCAACAGAATTAAAACTCATTACTTCCAAACCCACTCCTCTTCTGAAATTCATTGTCATTGAGGGTATCCCTATCCTTCCACAAAGCCATGTGAACAACCTCAATGTCATGTTGGCCTCCTCATACTCTTTCACTAATTTTCATACTAAAAAATCAACCAACCAAACAACCAAACAAAAAACCCCAAGACCTGTCACTATCTTGTTTACCCTCTTGTGGACTCTCTCTCACTAACATTATTCCTAAAATATGGTGCCCACCATAGAGCATAGCACTCCAGATACAAAATGGCTGAAGCAAAACATAGTGAGACTAACAATTCTCCAGTGCTGGAATCCATGACTCTCATGCAGCCCAGGATCTTCTTGACAACTGACTGTCTCTTATTGACCCGGCAGTCCCCTAAAACTCCAGAGTTTTTTTCAGATGACCCGTTGGCAACCATGGTGCCTGGACTATTGTATCTGCCCACAAAAATTCTTCAAGTAGGAGCTTGAGTTCAAACCTTCTTTCATGTTCAGAGAAATATTCAAATGACATTCATATGCCATTCTTTCCATTCATTACCCATATCCTAAATATGTGCCCTGACAAGGAAGGTCAAAATTGTTCTTTATGTATCATGAATATAATCATGGTATTTAAAACTGGAAGGAATCTTAGAGATCATATACCTCAAACATCTCATTTTAGAGAGGAGGAAATTGAGATTCAGAATGGGAAGTCATTTGTAAGGTCAGAGGGCTAGCAAGTAGTAGAATGAGATTCAAATGTAGACCTACCCATTCTGAATCCCTTGTTTGTGCTATTATACTGCAAAGAATTCAAAATATAATCATGCTTCCATTTTGAGTCTCAGAAATTAATATTTTAATAATTTAATAATAGCAGAATACTATTAATACTTACCTCTTCATATACATATACCTCTTTAAATACATATATATATAATATATCATATATATACATATTTATCCACACATATACATATGTATGTATATGCATGTATATATAATTATATATTTTTCTCAGTTGATTTCCCCTTTATAATTTTTCCCTCCCTAGGAAAAAAAAGCATATATTTGATCTTTTTTTTTCCTAGCCAAATTAGATTTATGGGAGGAAAAAAGAAAAGAAATTTCTGTAATTTTTTTTATCTCTATGATTCTGTAAGCTGAAACTGAAAAGGGCTCATACTCACAGTTATTTGCAATCTCACAAGGGTATGAAACCCATATTCATTTATGTAAATGAGAGATTTCAAATGAAAGTTGAGTAATTATGTGAACAGATGCTCCACTATACGTATAATCTTTTGGTTTACTTGCCCAAGAAGAGATTGCATGTATTGCAGCAACTGCCCGGGTAATTTTTGACATCTACTGGAAATAATTGAAAATCCGGTCCATGGATATCGAAAGATTATGCAGTTAAAAGTGGTAAGAGGAACATAGTCACAGTAATGTCCTTAGTCCCCAGTCCCTTCTACCCCCCACTACCACTCTGAGATAGAAGTCCAAGAATGGACAGATGGTTATGTGACTTGGAAACTAAAAGTCTCTTTCTTGCTTTGTTCTGTTTATGGCAATCCAGTTTTCAAAGTAAATTTCTACTCTAAACCAGACGTTAAATTTCAGCGGAGACTGTCACATTATTTTTATATTCTCTTAATTACACAGAAGAGGCAGTATGGTATGGTGCATACCAATCTAGACTTGGCTGTGGTGGGGAGAGGAAAGGGGAGAAACATTTATCAAGCACTTACTACGTACTAGGCACTATGCTAAGTTCTTTACAAATATTATATTATTTATTCTCACAACTCTGGGAGGTACATGTTATAATCATTCACATTTTACAGTAGAGGAAATTACAGCAAACAAAAGTGACAAGTCCCAAGTCACACAAATGGAAATTATCTGGGGCCAAATGTGAACATAGGTCTTCCTGAATCTAGGCCCCATGCTCTATGTTTATCAACTGGAACGCCCAGCTGACATTTAGACTCAGGAAGACTTGTATTGAAGTCTCACCTCAGACACATAATGTCCCCATAACCATGGGTAAATCATGCAATTTCTCAATGCCCCTATCAACTTCTCTTCTGTAGAGAAAGTATTGATCTGGATTGATCCTTGATTCCTATACTGATGAACAGATAGGTATAATATAATAATAATAATGATAATAATAAACAACACTATTGAAATCACACTAAATCCTTATCATATTAAACAAATAATCCTGGTTCCTCCAAATGAGTCAAAAACTCATGCAGGCTTGTCCTACAAAGGTCGAAAAAACTTATGAGAATGACTTGGTGATAGATTGTGTATTTGTTGTTTCTGGATGAGCCTAGCTAGGTTTGGGGAGGTTCATCACCAGGTGGGTGACTTTAAGCTTGGAATTTATGATGCTGGGACATGTACTACAAATTCCATACATTTCATCACTTCCTATTTTTCTGCCCCACTCATTTGAATCTAAGACTCAGCTCCTACTTCTAGTAATTATGCTAATTTATATATTGCTTTTCTTGACAAATGGAAAATATATAATAAATCAGAATCATAGAATTCTAGGATCTGAAGGACATCGGTAGCAATCTAGCCCAACTCACAAATGTAAAAGAATCCACCACAACATAATTGACAAGTGATCATCGACATTTGCTCAACAAATTCCAATGCATCTCATTTGACTTTTGAGATCACTCTGATGGCTAGTTAAGAAGGATTTATTTCCATGAAACTAAAATGTGCCTCCTTGAAACTTTTACCTATTGCTTATAACTCTGCCCTCTAAGGACAAACAGAACAAATACAATCTTTCTTGTGTTTGAAGAAGCTATATATTCCTCCATAAGTCTTTTCTTCTCCAGGTGGAGTTTCCCAGTTCTTTCACTTGACCCTCCTCATATGACATCACTTTGAAGTCCTTCAAAATCTTGCTCCTCCTTCTCTGGGCACTTCTGAGGTTATCAGTATCCTTCCTAAAATATCATGCCTGGAGGTGAACATGGTATTCCACATGTGGTCCAGAGGGCCCATCATTCCTACTTATTCATGAAAGCTATGCTTTCTTAGTAAATAGCCTTTTAATACACTTTCTTGGTTGCCTTACCATATTATTGGCAACACACACACACACACACACACACACACACACACACACACACAAAGCTGGAAAGAGGGGAGGTGAGTAGGATAATTATGTGGGAATCAGGGTAAGACGGGGCAAGATGCTAGTGAAGAGGTAGAAAAGTGGACACTCAGGACTGGAGTCAGGACTAAAATGAGTACACATGGGTACCTCATGAAATCATAGCCTTGGTCAAAGAATCATAAATATTGCAAAGTTAGTGCAAAGGGACAGATTTTAAGGAAAAGAAAATGAGTTTAGTTTTGACCATGCTGACTTTTCAGTGCAGCAGGTAGATGAAAATACTGGATTAGAAATCCAGAAATAGGTTACAGACAGACAAAGGGATTCAGGAATTATTTGCAGAGGGGTAACAACTGAAGTCAGGGGAGTAGATCAGATCACCAACAAAGACATTATACAGAAGCTGGACGTAGGTCAAAACTTGGGGGACATAAGAGGAAAAGGGGAAGATCCAGGGTAGGGGTCTTCAAGGAAATAAGAGAACAATGAGTAGTAAAGAAACACAGACACCAGAAAGGTATTTATCAAGAAGGGATGTTTTATCTCCAAGGTCAAATGCTGCAAAGAAGGTGTATTTACGGATTCCCAGTAGCATTACTCTGGTCTAATTAATACAGGACAATGGGGAAGGCCTTGAGAATGGGTGATAAACTGAATGTTTGGAGAGCTTTATAACCAGATTTATTCCAGGGTGATGAATATTTTGGCTACAGTAACTTTTAAAGACCATTTATTAAGTCACAGAAGGGTTGTAATCTGTGTTAGTATTGGGAGCACCCACACTGATGAAATTATAGATTTTTAAAGTATGCTGCAGTACCCCCATGTAATAAATGGATATAGTACATGTGTCCATTTTATAGGACTTAAAAGTAGCTTCATTTTTTTAAATTATTCAAAAGCTTTACAATTCCAGTATCTTTGCTATTATGACACATGGTTGATTATATCCACGATTTATTTGATACTGAGTTCTTGACCGGAAACCAAACCTCCAATTATAACGTAGCTCATACAGAAAAATACGACTCACTTTATAACAATCTGCTTTATGATGTGGTTTCTAGAGATGACTATAGAATTATAGCTTTGGCACTCTTTCAAACTGTGATGAGTTCACCTTTTTAAATTATGAGGTCCTTAATAAGGTACTGCACTTTTATTTGGGGATGGTGAATTTGGAGTCAGGAGGCCCGGATTTTAACATCAGCTCTGCTGAGATTATCTGTATGACCTGAGTTTCAGCTTTCTCTTTGAAAAATGAGAGGGCTGGACTACATCAGTGACTGTTAACCTTTTATGTGTCATGATCACCATTAGAAGCCTGGTAAAATCCAGGGACTCCTTCTCAAAATAATATTTTTTAAATATGTATAATAAAATATATAGGAATAAAAATAAAATCAATTATTTTGAAATACAATTATCATAGCATTAACATAGACACCAGGTTAAGAACTTCTGGTCCATATACTCTTCCCCAGAGTATAATATAAGCTCCTTGTGGGCAGGGATTATTGTTTTGACATTTTTATTTGTAACCTCATCACTTAGACGAGTTTATTGTTGTTGGTTTTATTTTTAAGAGGAGCTTAAGAAAAGATCAATGATTTGGATTGGATCACCAAGATTCCTTCCAGTTGTATACCCTAAATTCTTGGATTTTTATATTTTAAAGTTTTGAGAAAATGTGTTGCTATTAAAAAAATCTGAACAATGCTGTGATTAGAAAAGAAGCATCTGTCAGATATAGAAAAGAAAGAAGTAATGGCTACAAACAATACATTTCTCAAGGGGAGGTAGAATTATTTGGAATTAGAAAGGGCAAAATCCCTTAGGAACGTAATTTGCTGGGATGAAAATTAAAGTCCAGAAATAAAAGAGAATGAATATTTGGAGATTAGGTGGAAGAGATGAGGCAACCAAGAAGGGGGATGCAACTGGACCAGAGGCAGCACATGGTCTTCTTTTTTTTTAAGGTTTTAAATATTTTTTTAATTTTTAAATTTTTTATTATTTAATTTATTTAATATATTTAGTTTTCAGCATTGATTTTCACAAGAGTTTGAATTACAAATTTTCTCCCCATTTCTAATCTCCCCCCCCACTCCAAAATGGCATATATTCTGGTTGCCCTGTTCCCCAGTAAGCCCTCCCTTCTGTCACCCCACTCCCCTTCCATCCCCTTTTCCCTTCCTTTCTTGTAGGGAAAGGTAAATTTCTATGCCCCATTGCCTGTGTATCTTATTTTCTAGTTGCATGCAAATACTTTTTTTTTTGTTTTTGAATATCTGTTTTTAAAACTTTGAGTTCCAAATTATCTCCCCTCTTCCCTTCCTACCCACCCTCCCTAAGAAGTCAAGCAATTCAACATAGCCCACATGAGTATCATTGTGTATAACCCTTCCACAATACTCATGTTGTGAAAGACTAACTATATTTTGCTCCTTCCTAATCTATCCCCCTTTATCCAATTTTCTCCCTTGACCCTGTCCCTTTTTGAAAGTGTTTGTTTTTGATTACCTCCTCCCCCAACTGACCTCCCTTCTATTATCTCCCCTTTTTTACCTCATTCCTCCTTCTTTCCTGTGGGGTAAGATACCCAATTGAATACGTATGGCATTCCTTCCTCAGGTCAAATCTGATGAGAGCAAGATTCACTCATTCCTGCTCACCTGCCTTCTCTTCCCTTCCTACAGAACTGCTTTTTCTTGCCACTTTTATGTGAGATAATTTACCCCATTCTATCTCTCCCTTTCTCCCTTTCTCAATATATTCCTCTCTCATCCCTTAATTTGATTTTATATCTTTTAGATATCATCCCTTCATCTTCAACTCGTACACATCATCTTTCCATGTAGGAAAGTAAACAAAACAGATGAACTTTAGTAAGTCCCTTGTGATTTCTTTTTCTTGTTATTTTTCTTGATTACCTTTTCATGCTTCTCTTGATTCTTGTGTTTGAAAGTCAAATTTTCTATTCAGCTCTGGTCTTTTCACTGAGAAAGCTTGAAAGTCCTCTATTTTATTGAAAGTCAATATTTTGCCTTGGAGCATGATACTCAGTTTTGCTGGGTAGGTGATTCTTGGTTTTAATTCTAGCTCCATTGACCTCCGGAATATCGTATTCCAAGCCCTTCGATCTCTTAATGTAGAAGCTGCCAGATCTTAGGTTATTCTGATTGTGTTTCCACAATACTCAAATTGTTTCTTTCTTGCTGCTTGCGGTATTTTCTCCTTGATCTGGGAGCTCTGGAATTTGGCGATAGTATTCCTAGGAGATTTCTTTTTGGAATGTATTTGAGGAGGCGATTGATGGATTCTTTCAATTTCTATTTTGCCCTGTGGCTCTAGAATATCAGGGCAGCTGTCCTTGATAATTTCTTGAAAGATGAGATCTAGGCTCTTTTTTTGATCATGGCTTTCAGGTAGTCCAATGATTTTTAAATTATCTCTCCTGGATCTATTTTCCAGGTCAGGGGTTTTTCTAATGAAATATTTGACATTGTCCTCCCCTTTTTCATTCCTTTGGTTCTGTTTTATAATACCTTGATTTCTCATAAAGTCATTAGCTTCCACTTGCTCCAATCTAATTTTTAAGATAGTATTTTCTTCAGTGGTCTTTTGGACCTCCTTTTCCATTTGGCTAATTCTGCCTTTCAAGGCATTCTTCTCCTCATTGGCTTTTTGCAGCTCTTTGGCCATTTGAGTTAGTCTATTTTTTAAGGTGTGGTTTTCTTCAGTATATTTTTCAGTATTTTTGGGAGTCTCCTTTGGCAAGTCATTGACTTGTTTTTCGTGGTTTTCTCACATCCTTCTCATTTCTCTTCCCATTTTCCCCTCTACTTCTCTAACTTGCTTTTCCAGATCCTTTTTGAGCTCTTCCGTGGCCTGAGACTAGTTCATGTTTTTCTTGGAGGCTTTTGTTGTAGGATCTTTGACTTTGTTAACTTCTTCTGTCTATATGTTTTGGTCTCCTTTGTCACCAAAGAAAGATTCCAAAGTCTGAGACTGAATCTGGGTGCGTTTTCACTGCCTGGTCATGTTCCCAGCCATCTTACTTGACCCTTTAGTTTTTCAGTGGGGTATGACTGCTTGTAGAATAAAGAGTACTATGTTCCAAGCTTTAGGGGATGCGCTGTTATTATCAGAGCTATTACAGCCAGCTCTGCCACACCAGCACTCCTCCTTCCCCAAGAAACCCCAACCCGGACTGGACTCAGATCTTCAGCAGGCTGTGCACTCCTGCTCTGATCTGCCACTTAATTCCTCCCACCAGGTGGGTCTGGGGCTGGAAGCAACTGCAGCTATAGCAGCACATGGTCTTCTTAATAGTATATTAAATTTCTCACTAAACCTCGGGGAAAATCACCAAATTGGAACCTAGTTATCTTTTAAAGAAAACTTCCCTTCAGGTTACAAGGCATGTAAATAAGTCATATCTAGAGAAGGAAAAACAAAACAAACAGAAATAAACATTTAGTAATTATTTGGGCTAACATAGATTTTCAACAATATTAATTCCAATAAAATAAGCTGCTCTTTCAAACTTAGTTGCCATTTCCCCTCATTGCTCTTTTTAGTGAAACTATTTCATACTCTATTGATTGATTGTTTATGGAATTTAATACCCATTTTAGTCAACATTCCACACAATTGATTATTTTCTATGCATCCTTTTTGTTTGTTTTTTGGAGGTTGGAAGGCAAGGCAATTGGGGTTAAGTGACTTGTCCAAAGTCACATAGCTATAGTGTGTCAAGTTTCTGAGGCTGGATTTGAACTCAGGTCCTCCTGACTGCAGGGCCAGTGCTCTACTCACTGGGCCATCTAGCTGCCCTATATATATCCTGGATTTTAAAAATATAGTATTGCTAAATTAGGAAAGGAAAAACTTTGTGCTCTAACAGTCATATAGTGGGTCTCTCTCTCTTAGTCATTGCCAACAAGACTTTTGCCAGCATCTTCCTTAATCATCTGATTCTTCCCCTGGAAGATGGTCATCAACCCAGGAGTCAGTCCAAAAGGGCTGAGGAAAGCTTGACATGGTGTTTGGTGCCAAGTCCAGGAGAAATTCAAAGAGCAGAACAAAGGTCTGGATACAATGTTTGTCAATCTGCCTGAGGCCTTTGAAACTGTCAAGGTGAAGACTGGAGGAAGATCAAGGTGAAATTTGATCGCTTATAGAAATTCATCAGTATTTTATGCCACTTTCATGATGTCAACTACATGGGTTCTGGAGAGTGAACTATGCTCTTGTGCTTTCTCAGTCAACAATGAAATGAAGCATGTCATGTGTGCTTGCTCCCATACTTTTTAACATGATGTTTTCAGCAATGTTGTCAAGATGCTTTCCTTCACTGAGGATGAAAACAATGCCAAGGTAAGCTACCTCACTGACTATAAATTATTTCACTTGAAAAGGCAACAAGCCAAGATGAAAGTGGAGGGACAGTTGGTGCAAAACATTTTGTTCAGAGATGATTGTGTACTCGATGCAGCAGCTGAGATACAACAGAGTATGGATCATTTCTTTGATATGTGCTAATTTTGGCCTGATAATTAACACCAAGAAAACAGAGATTCCTCACCAGTTAGCATTCTGCCCTCCATATGTGGAACCTTTGGTTAGAGCAAACAGAAATTTTGAATGCTGGGAATAAGTTGACTTACAATGGCAGTATACTTTTCAGTATATTTTCCACGTAGATGATAAGGTTAATGTACACATTGCCAGAGCTAGCTCAGCATTTGAAAAGGTCCAAAGAAAAGTTTGGAAGAGAAGAGATATTAAGCTGACTCGCAAACTGAAGGTATACAGAGCTTGGTGCTGACCTCATTTTTGCATGCCTGTGAAACCTGGAGAGTCGTCAGTGCCATTCCAAAAAATTGAATTGCTTCCATTTGAATTGTCTTAGGAAGATTTCGAAGATCATCTGACCAGATAAAATACTGGACCCTGAGGTCCTTAATGGAGCTGAACTGACAATCATTCCTACTCTGCTGCACAGTGTAACTCCAATGGGCTGGCCATGTTGTTTAAATGCTAAATGTAAATTTGTCTAAAAGACTATTTTGTGGAGAATTCATATAAGGCAAGCCCTCACAGGGAGGTCAAAAGAAGCAACAGAAGGACATTCTCATGGTCTCTCTGAAGAACTTTGGTATCAATTGTTAGACATGGAGACACTGGTACAGGTCCATTCATCTGCATCAATGGTGCTATATTCTATGAACAGAGTTGCAGTAGCTCAAAAGAAACATGAGATAAACAACTTTGGAGACATCTCCATCCCAAATGTTTATATAGATTATTTGTGCCTGACTTGTGCTAAGCCCTTCTGAACTCATACTGGTCTTAGCCACAGTCAGAAATGCTGTACATTGACCCTGACATCATATCATTTTGGTCCTTTTCTAGTATGAAGGATAACAACAAATAAATTTCCTACATATCATGTATACAAAATACTTTAGCTATTATATATACACTTATACATATGTATAAACACACAATATGTACATATGTGAAATTGAGGAATATAGCTGTTTGTATATGTATACATGTGTGCCTGTGTGTATTTCTTTGTACAGTAATATATAGGAGTTTCAGAGATTGAGAGACTATACATATGTATACACATATATAAATAATAAACTTAATATATGTGTATATATAAGCATACATACATATATGTGGGTATTTTAAAGCTTATAGAAAAACACAGTGTTATTGAAAAGAGGGAAATTATTACCCCATAAGAGAGAAAAGGAAGGGAGGGTAAAAACTTTAATAAATCACTTTAATTAATAGTATTTTAAAAGAAGAAATAAATATTTATACAACTATGTCTAACAGAAGTCACAATGGCTTTTGATTTCCTCAAAAAACAGGTACCTCCATCATCTTATTACTTCTAAACCTTCTTGTCCTTTCAAAGAATGTCCTCTTTTGGTCACAGAGAGAGTAGGTAGGCAAGTAAGGGTGGATGATCAACTCAAATCCATCTATGCTATTGAAAACTAGGTCAAACAATAGCTTAGACTTAGCTATTTAAGCACTTTAAGGTTTGTAAGGAGCTTTACATACATTATCCAATTGATTTTGAGGCCTTCTTTCATATATTGAAAGCTTGCATTTCATTTCTTAGTTTGAACTAAACCATTTTCACGAGGGATGTCCTATTCTTGTTCTTGTAAATCAAAATATAGTTAAGAATGAAGGAGAAGAACCCCTTTCTATTTCCCTTAGTCTTTCTTCTTTCTTTTTTTCCACAATCGATCAACAACCATTAAGTGTCTAATATGTACCAGACACTGTGCTAGGCTCTCAGGATAAAAATACAAAGAATGTAACTCCCTACTCTCATATCTTAGTACCTTATTTACATCTGTAAATGTAAAGATCTGTATAAATTTATGATTTTTTTGGAAATGAAATTTTTAAAAATATATTTTTGCTTACCCTTTTAATTTAGAATTATTATCTGCTATGTATGTATATATGTGCATGTAAATGTGTATGTGTGTAAATCTCTCTCTCTGTATATATATATATATGTATATATACATATATATATATATACATATATATATATATATACATACATATATATATATATATATATATATATATATATAGCTTTTTAGTGTACAAATTTCTTGTCAGTAAATGGAGTGGGCTGTGTGACCTCCGTGTTACTGGAGGTACAGTAGAAAGAGCACTAAATTTGGAGTCAAAGGCCCCAGGTTTCAGTTCTACACCTGTCACATGGTACTTACATGACACTGGGCAAGGTATTTAACTTCCAGCCTCTGTATCCTGATGTGTAAAAAGATTAGGATTGTACTAGATGGCCTTCAACGTCATTTCTAGCACTAAATCTGTTATCACTCTTCCTTTTTTATGCGAATTTCCATTTTAGTCTTTCTTCTTGGTGTACAACACTTACCCTAGAAGGATAAGAGCAGCATTGAAGGTCCAAGTAATTGCTTTCCCTGCAGGCTTGTGGTGAACCTTCATCCTGGGGCAAAGAGAAGGGAGGCATATGGAACTTTAGAGCCAAAAAGGAATGTTGTGGCCATATGTGCCAATCACTCATGTACAGATGAAGAGACTGAAGAGAAATGACTTACTCAAGGTCAGATAAGAAACAAGTATCTAAAGCTTGGGTTTAAATCCAGGTCTCCTGAATTTACCTTCTGTTCTCCCTTGCCCCCTAACAATAAACTGCCTGCATTCCACATGACTAATATAGTTAGTTACTGGGCTCAAAACTCACGTCTTAAGTTTTTATTTGCTAGGTCATAGGAGGGAGTACTTAAAATATGAGGTCAAAGTCTGTGTGCCACTAGTTAACAACTATGTAAAATTAGCAAAATCTAAATCTAATTACTGTTCTTTCAAATTTATGATATTTAAATAATAGCCTTCAAATAATGGTCACTTTTTAATTTTTGAACTAGCAAAAATAACCATCAAGATTTGAGTCAATATAGTATTTTTTACATGTGGTTTCCTTAGTGATAATCCTTCTCAAGTTTTGTATGTAGTATTTATTCAATGTCTAAGGATTCTGACTTTCAAATTTCCTCTTGTGTATATTAGTAGAACAAACTTTCACAGCCATCCTAAAACATCTGATTATATTGTCATCACTTTCACTCCTTTCACTTTAACTTCACACATTTCTTTTTATTCCTCCTACCTGCATTTCATGCCTCTACTTTAGCTTTCATATAGTCTGCTATATTATATAACTCATGTATCACAACAGTGATACTGACTGAAGAAAAATCTACAGGCTATTTTACTTCTAAGAATGTCAAAATCTTTGATTTCTCCTATTCTATTTCTTTTTGTAGTTTCCTAGTTTTTTGTGTGTGTGTGTGTGTGTGTGTGTGTGTGTGTGTGTGTGTGTGTGTGTGTGTGTATTGGTGTTTGGTAGGGAGTGGGAGAGGGGATTACAGTATCCTGCCATTCAATAGATATCTTTCTGAAATTCAAATAAAGATACCCAGTACTTCACAAGTTGGATATACTCACTGCTCTTTAACTTTAATATTTAATTCAAAGAGTACGGTGGATTCCTTAGTCTTTTTCATGCTGGACAAAAGCAAACAACCTAAACAGGCTGAATAATCCACATTTTTGCATAAATAGGGCTGAGAGTATCTTTTTCTTGTCAGTTTAGGGAACAAATTCCTGCTGCTGCTTCCAGCTCAGACTGTCCCAGGCCAATCTCCTTCATGTTCTGAAGGCAAATATAAGTCCCAGCCTTCTCCCTTTGGGTTCCAAAATGACTCATTAAAATTAAAGGCACTTTCCAAGAATCTCAAGAGTCTAGTGGCAAGCCACAGACCACAACAGTAGCAACATATGTTGGAATCAGCTGCTAAAGCTGTCAGTATCATGATGAAGGAAAGGAAAGAAGGGTGTTACACAGAAAGGGCATGACAGAAAGAAAAGGTATAATGAGTAAGAAAGCAGTACGAGTCTTTTGATGTAATATGTGACCAGAAAAGTTATCAATCAAATATTCTAGTACAAAAATACAAACTTATACAATGAACCCAAAACTTTTTCTACCAGTCATGTGGGATTGGGTTATGCTATTTCAATAACTTTCTGATTATTCACCTTGCCTCCAGCCTTTCCCCTCTCTAACCCAACCTCCAAAAGGCCATATCATTCTGTTGCTAAAGAAGAGCCAGTGTCTTGCTGTTGGATTTAGGATAAAATATAAAGTCTTCTATTTGATATCTCAAGCTTTTCAAAATCTGGTTCCAACTAACCTTTCCAGACTTATTGTACATGCCTCTCTAGACAATCTACATTCCTGCCAACTTGGCCAACTATCTAGCCAATGCCTGAATTCAAGATTCCATCTCCGTTTCTGAGCTCTAGCTCCCCATCCCTATAATGTACTCCTTCAACTCTGCCTCGTAAAAGTCCTAGTTACCTTCTTCACTTCAAGTGACACCTCCTTTAGGAGGAGAGGAAAAAATTGTTCCTTCAGTTATTATTTGCCTTCTTTGCAGATGTATAGATGGATAAATGGACAGACAGAGAGAGAGAGGGAGAGAGAGAGATAATAGCTAGACAGACAGATGATAGATAGATAGATAGATAGATAGATAGATAGATAGATAGATAGATTTGGCCAGATGAAACTCTGGGTAGCTGTTAAGAAGCCCCCCAGCTTTGAAAACCTGGATATTGGTGCTTCTCTCTCTGGAAACTATGTATACGTATTGCTATGGACAGAAGCCTTGTCTGCTGATTTGTGTTATTGGCTCTGTTTATATAATTTCAGCTTGTAATTACTATTTGCGTTTTCTCTGAAGTTCAGGGTGCTGACTTTTTCCCATGAACCAAGTGAATGATATACGTATGTTTAATTAAAGTGAGATTGCAAACCCCTTAAAATTGCTTTCTTTGGAAAAGCAGATCAAAGAACCTGTGTTAGCAGCCCTCCTGTCTGCTGGTGTTATTGCCCTTATACTTACACAGCAGCTGCAAACAGCATTGTTGTTACAAAGTGGCAAAATATTACAAAAAATAGATGGATGAATACAGGTACCTTTTTAAAATTAACTATGTGTATGCCATTTCATCAAATGAATATAAACTTCTTGAGGGTAGGGCTATTTCTCTTTTGTTTTGTACCTTTGGTACCTAGCACAGTGCCTGTCACAACAGGTACATAATAAACGTCTGAATGAATTAACAATGGGGTTGTTGTTCAGTCGTTTCAGTTATATCTGACTCTTTTTAAATCCATATGGAGCTTTCTTCGTAAAAATACTGGTTTGCCATTTTCTTCTCCAGCTCATTTTACAGTTGAGGAATTGAGGCAAACAGGGTTAAGTGACTTTCCCAAGGTCACACAGCTAGTACGTGTGTAAGGTCACATTTGAACTCAGGAAGATGAGTCTTCCTGACTCCAGGCCTGGAGCTCTATCTACTGCATGACCTAGCTGTCCTAAAAAGTCTATTGGGTATTATTATGGTTCCCATTTTAGGGTTTAGGAAACTGAGTGAGAGGGTGTGACTTGCTAAAGATCACACAGCTAGAAATTATCTCAGGGTGTATATGAACTCCTCCTCCTGACTTCAGGCCTGAAACTCCATCCATTGCCCTACCTAGCTGCCCTATTGTAACAATTTTCAATATGTAAATAGGTTCCAATAGACTATATCTATAAACTCCACAATAACACAGGAAAAGGATAAGATAATAAAATCACATTTAAGGGAAGTGAAAGGAAAAAAAAGTTTAATAAGGTTTTGCTATGAACACTATGCAGTAAGTAAGCAATTTGAAAGACTTGTTAAAACGTATAATTTAACAAGTCTCTTTTTTGTCTAGTTATTACAAACTGTGTAAATCAGATTTAAAATTCAAGAAATTATTAATGGCCAATCAAGGACAATCGAGAAGCAAGAATGTCCTGAATGGTTAAAAAATGTTCCAGTGTCACTGTCTTTCTTTCTGCTCCAATGCTTTGAAGTAAATCAGCAGTCACTTTTAATTTATCCAGTTAAACTGTAATAGATCTAAACAAAATACTCATTATATAAAACTGAAAAGGAATTGAACATTTCTTGAAAAAACATAGTTTAGATCTAAATATCATCTTGGGAAAAGAAAAGATCATCCCAAAATGAAATTATGCAAAAGTAAAGGAGGTTTCACAGTGATTCCTTTAAGTCTCTGATTGCAGTCAGTGGTAGATCAGGATTTTACTTTATTTTTACAAGACAGTCCTATTACATTTAATAGCTTGTTTACTCTGAGCGATACGGGTTTACAGACACATTTCATTACACTATGCACCAAAAAATAGTAGCAGTGAGACTAGAGAGCATATTTCCTTTCATTGGCAGTCCTCTTATCCTACTTCAAAAGTTTATTAAAATTCAATAATTCATTCTAATCTTTTCCTATTTACCTCCCCCCACTATCTTGGTTATACAAGTTGGTAAAATTATTTTTGGTACCAGGCAGTACTATAGATTTTTCCCGTTTGTCCATCTCTATACATTTTGCTTTGTACCCAAGGTTGTAAGGGATAATTGAATGGGATGGTTTCAATACTAGTGGATTTTTTCCCTCATTAGAAGCATTCAAGTAAAAGCTGAGAAATGAATTGTTGGGTATGTTATTGGATCGATTCACATAAGGCAGAAGTTGAACTAGATAACCTCTGAGATCCCTTTCATTTCTCACATGCTATGATTCTCTGAAATGGAATGTGATGAAAATATGAGAAATGGTCTTTGCTTGTGTTCAAGGAGAATTATTATTAGAACCAATTGAAGGTTATTTGTTTTTTTAATAAAGGTATCAGAATGAAAGTAATTTTAGGTGGTTAACATGCAAAAGGGAAGATCTAAAAATTAGATAGGTAAGTCTGGAGGCTGTTGCAGTAATTCAGAAATAAGGATCTGAATTTAAATGTGAAAGAAATGAAAAGCAGATTTTCAGGGCTTTATTTTTCATAATAAAAATTATTTTTAAAAAGCAAAAGAATGGTTATCCTACCTTTAATTTTGCTGATTCTATCAAATTTGTAAAATTGTTACAAATTTTTAAATTTTAGATTTTAAGAAATTCCCAGATCTAAAAACAAATTAGACAACCAAAGCAATGGTATTCTTAGTATATGAGAGCAGCAGAACTCCTGGACCTCTCAGAGTCCATAACTAATTAACATTCATTAATCATTCAAAAGGGCTACATGAAAGTACCTTCAGATATTCTGAAATATGGCCCATAAAAGGAAATGAAAATATTTATTGATACAGTTATATTTAATTTCTTTTACAAAAGAAGACAAGATGATTGAGCTATGCATATCCCATGAATGGGCTATAGTTTCATGGGAAACAATAATACTACCTCATGAAATTTCACTAGGAAAAAAATGTAAAAAAAAAATTAATAACCTGCCCAACAGGAAACATTGGAATAGTGTGTGGTCTGGATGACTGTTGCCAGTTTGGACTGAATTCTTGAGCTGGTGAATGGCTTTAACTATGAATCAAGTAAAGTGGCTCTACTTTCAACTTGAACTTCATGTTTTCTTCTCCTTGATGCATCTCTCAAACCAAGAACTTTTCTAGTGGTGCTACCATAAAAGAACAGAACATAAAAATACCTTGCTCTTGCTCACATTAATCTGCTAAGAAATTGTGCTTACTTTATGTTGTTTCTCAGCCCTTTATTCCTTTGTTTAGCCAAAAAACCAAATGGCAACAAGCCTTAAGACAGAGAAGGATCTGAATATTGAGAATCTGACCAGTACCTTCTGCTTGTTACCCATCGTTTCTCAAATTTCTTACCGTAGGGCTGACTCTGCCAAAGATGAGTCTAAGGAAAATCCTAACAGCAGGGAGTAGTAGCAGTATATGGTACAGATGAGTGATCACATGTTATTCAGTTGATTCTGAAGCGGTGTTACTGTTTCATCAAATAAATCTTAAATGAATGATAACTAAAAGTTACTGTCTGCCCCCTTCATTATTTTCTAATTGTCTACATTAACAATTGTCCTGATACATGCAAAAAACTGAGAAATCTATAAATGTAACTGATTCTTCAAAATAACCTTTAATGAAAATAAATTGCTACTGTTGCTGAGACAATATGTTTAAATATTTAATTATTTCCTATGGTAATGCAATATTCAGTATGTGTATTATAAATCTATAATGGCATAGGTAAGTATATGCATGTATGCTTGGTATGAAATGCTTTGTCATTTCTAATGAATACTGATGTTTCATATGATTTCCAATATATCCTTAGTAACAAAATTCTAATAATATAGCCATTAATAAAAGATTTCATTAGGCTATCCATAGGGCTTACTTCAATGAAAAAGGAATTTCTTTTACTGGTGATGTAGATTTAGCTCCAAGCTACAGCTCTCTTTCCAGCTTCCATGGCCACATTTTTTAATAACCAGCAACAATGATAGTTAACCTTGGCTTGATAATACTTTAAAGATAATCTTGAGCTGGGCTTCATAATACAAGAGATTCTGAAATTTTCTATGCTATATTTTACCTCACCCCAGTGAAACTTTGTACATATTCTTGTCTCTCAGATTGAATGAATAAGTTCTAACAGTAATAAAACTATTTTTCTTAACCAAAACAAGTTTATTGACATAAAAATTATTTTTTTCTACAGAAAAGACAATTGTTTCTCTACAATGATGAATACAAATTCACAATGAATGTGCAATGGTATACACACATGCACACATATGTATGTATATATATACATACATAATACATGCATATATTACATGTACATATATGTGTATATAATTTTAGGTATTTCATATAATATTAAAGAAAGATAATTTTCAAGTTAATTTTATTCCTTTCTATAAGAAGGTATGGAAATAAAAACAGGATAACACGAAGCAGCTTTTCCTTTAAATGTAATAGGTGTTGCTTTCTCCTCCGTATTGTCAAAGTTCCATTCCCTTTCTAATCTGAATGTCATTGTTATAACCGCAACAATTCATTTCCTGCCTGTTGAACGTATATTAATCCTCTCAAGGGTAACTTTCAATTGTGCTTAGATGAATTATAATTATGGAAGTTTATCAACTAAAAGTTAAAAAAAGATCATCAACTCATGTTCTACAGGTAACCCAAAATTGTTTATTTTTTGTTACTAATAATGAATACTAAATAAAAACTCATTATGTCAAATGAAAATGTATCTTGCTAACTTGATAACACATTAGTACTCCAGAAGACAGATGACTTGAGTTTGAAAAACTTTATTACCTTCTCTCAGAAATGGATCATTAAGCTATTGAGAACATTATTTTAATACAATATCAATCACATACTGGATTACTACAGGAAAATAAAAACACTGTTATATTTAGAAATCATATAATTTATAAATTTCATTTTACAAATTAGGTTATTAAGCTTTTACATCAAGTTGAAATCTTGTTCATTGATTCAAACATTTACTAAGTGTTCACTATATGAATGGCTCTAGGTGGAACAATAATCGAGATTCCAAGATATTTAAAAATAGTAAATTTCAGCTAAGATAAAACCTATGGAAATTTACTATATGGAAAAATAGAGTATGCTAAGTGCATAAGAGAAGTACTAAAAATGCTGTCTGAAACTTCAAAGCAGGAAGTGATCATTCCAGGCTTAAGATAGTAACAGAAAGGTAGAAAGCTGAGATTCAGGACTTGAGTATTAAAGACCTCATGAGGGGCAGCTAGGTGGTGCAGTAAATAGAACACTGGCCTTGGAGTCAGGAGGACCTGAGTTCAAATCCGGTCTCAGACACTTGATGCATTTACTAGCTGTGTGACCCTGGGTAAGTCACTTAACCACAATTGCTCTGCTCTACCCCCCTTGGGTAAAAAAAAAAGACTTCATGGAGGGCATAAAATTTGAGTTTGTTCTTCAGGGATGTTTCAATAGGTAAGACAGTATTCTAAGCATAAGATGAGAGTGGGTCAAGTCAGGCATATTGCAAAGTAAAAGATATGAATCAACCTTTTGGCCCAAGGTAGGCTGTGAGAGATAATGGTAGGAAATAGTATTGGAATGGCAGCTTGGAATCTCATTTATAATAAACCTTATGTTCTCAAGTAAAAGTAAACAGAACTTTTTAAAAAGTAATTTTAATACAACTTCACAATATGAAAGAATATTATATAGTGGTTATCAATAAATTAATGAAATCTTATGTTGTTGACTGTTTTCTCAAACAAGAACCATCATCTATGATGCACAGGTAACATTGACTACAGCAGTCTGTCAGTTACATGTATGATACAAGTTTCGATTATTTAGAATGGCAAAAATTTCTCCAGTGGGTATCTTAATAAACATTTTTAAAGTAAGTCACACATTCATGCCATCTTAAATCACACTTTTAAATTTTTCAAGCAATTACTAAAGAGGCGTGTGGGCTTCTGTGGCATATTAACACTAGAATATCTGGAATATTTAGAAGCTCAAAACTAAAGGGCAAAACTAAGTCCCAGAGAACTTTATGAAAAGAGGTTAACGTGGGTAGAGTCACTTCATGAAGAACCCTAAAAATTCAATATCTAATCTAGTACTTTTTGAAAAAAAGGAAGTGGAATATTTTCGGTCAAGCAGGTTCTCTTTCCCAGAAAATACTTTTCTCTCTTGATGATTATTTCAATCAGGTACACAAACATCCAGACTGCCATGTCTTCTTTTTAATTTTTTTTATTTTTATTTCTCTATATCTGACCAGTTCCTAATGTAATTTTATTTTATCTCTAATCTCTCCCTCATCTTTCTATTCCATTGCATTTTTACTAACAACCTCCTAGTGTAGGCTATGGCCACCTACTTATACTTATGCTATAATACTTACATTATACTATATTCTTATTCTATAAAAACCTCCCATTAGAACAATTCAGCCTTTCTACACCCTCCCCCCTTTTGGATTGTCTTACATTAAGAGCAGAAATATCTTTTTTTATGCATTAATATGATCATATCACTCTGCCCAAACTATTTTTATTGCTTCATATTATTTACTATATTCAAACTCCTTTCTCTGTTATTCCAAGTCCTCCACAATCTGAGGTACCCATGTCCTATAGGCTTCTCCCATATTGTACTCTTCTATCTACTGTTTCTGCCAAACTGGACAACTCAGTTTTATAATCAGTTTTATATGTCCTGCTCACACTACTCCTCGGGCTAAGAGTGCTTTACCTGCCCTTTTTGACTACTACATTTATCTGCATCCTTGAAGTTCAACTTGAAGCATTATCCTTTCTAATAAGGCTTTTCTGAATTTCTGAATAAGTAATGATCAGTCCTTTCCCTACCATAGCCACTTCTCTTTTTTAATGAACATGTGTTACTTGAGGCTACAGTTTACAAGACTATAGATGTACAGCACGAAGCTACCTCCAAAGTTATCTGGTCAAACTCTTCAATTTACAAATGTGGAAATTTGTTGCTGTTCAGTAGTTTTAGTAATTTCTGACTCTTTGTGACCCCATTCTTGTGTTTTCTTGGCAAAGATACTGGAGTGGTTTGCAAATTTCTCTTCTAGTCCATTTTATAGATGAGGAACTGAGGTTAAAAAGAGTTAAAAGATTTGCCCAGGGTCACACAGTGTCTGAGGCTAGATTTGAACTTAGGAAGATGAGTCTTCCTGACTCCAGGCTCTATCCACTGCATCACGTAACTGCTCAATGAGGAAATTGAAGTCCAGTAAAGTTAAGTGACTTGACCATGGCCACACAGGGAGAACCCTTCAAAGTCAGGATCTGAACCACAGGTCCATTGGTCCCAGAACTGGTTCTCTTTTCACTGTATCAACCAGCTACTATTATTAGCATTTTGAAAGGGAAAATATATACACACACATACATAAACATATTGAAAATAACATGTAGTCTCTTGATTTTATGAAAATTTTCAGGATGAAAATGGTCTAGCCAATAGTTCACAGAAATACACACACCCAAATGTGCACAATTCCAAATGAACCATAGAGAAAATACTATCTACCTCCAGAGAAAGATTTGATGAATTCAGTGAAGATTGAAACACACTTTTTCACTTTCTTTAAGTTTCTTGCTTTTCATTTCTTTTTTCCATTCCAGCAAAGACAGAAATACATTTTGCATGACTTCAAATGTGTAACTGATTTCACATTGCTTGCCTTCTCAATAGGAGGGGAAGGTACATGACAGAGGGAGAGAACTTAGAACTACATTTTTTAAAGTGAATATTAAATATTTAAAATTAAATGCTAAAAAGAAAACAATTTAAGAACACTTTTCTGTGTCTCCTACATACACTTCTTTGAAAGTATTTTGGGGTGTATGTGGAGAATAGGGTCATATATTCCTATCAACTTTGCATTTGATCATGTAAAATATTTTTGCCTTTAATTACCATTCAAAAGCAAAAAAAGAGGTTAAAATAGTTTAATTAGCTTTATTTGCAATGCAATTTTCAATAAGTTCTCTCATGAAAATAAAAACAGATTTCTCTTTCAAGCAGCACAAATTTCTGTCTCATGATAAAGCAATATACTTTCATTTGAACACTACTATGGAGTTGCCATTTTAGAAAATTGAAATTACTATGCTACTAGAAGAAAAGAGCTACTGAGATCTGCATGTAGACATTTAATAATTTCTTTTTTGTTGCTAGTACATAATAATATCACAATATGAAAAAGATATCCATGGATATAAAGTCAGAATGTGAAATATTATTATTGTGTATATTACAAAGTAGAGGGCTTTTTATATTTATATAAATTCATTACGGGTCGCTCTCAGTATAAGTAATCCAAGCTTGTGTTGGCCTATTTTTTTTTTCCTCAAGGAAATATGCTAACTGAATTAGTACTTTACCGCCAGTATATTCTGAACATCTGACTCTGCTGTGTTCCTCTGCCTCTTCCTTTCAGCCCAAGCAATCTCTTCATTTCTCAAAACCAGAAGCAGAGTTTAAGGAGTCAAAGGAAACTACAAGTTATCTTATAGTAGCATATTTGGTAGGGGTCTCAAACACTGATTAAAATTTCAAAGCAGAACCGCGAACTCCTTCTACTCCTGCAGCTTTTCCCACTAACCTTCTCCGCAGTCTTTGGTGTATGTGGGTTAAGGAGTTTCGTAACTGCCGCAGCTCACTGATTCAGGGCGCTAGGGCCCCCTCCGCCCGGCTTCTGGTCTGGATGGTCCACTGTTCAGGCTGGGTTCTGCTCCACTCCATTCCCAGCTCCCAGCTCCCAGCTCCGTGTGGGATAGACCTCACCCAGAGACCATCCAGGCTGTCCTGAGCTGGAGCCCTGCTTCCCTCTGCTGTTTTGTGGGTTCTGCCGTTCTAGAATTGGTTCAGAGCCATTTTTATAGGTTTTTGGAGGGGCTCGGTATGGAGCTCACACTAATTCCTGCTTACCAGCCCCCATCTTGGCCAGAGCAAGCTTCCAGCCCCGGGGGCAGCGGAGGTGTGGCAGCTACAGCTGTTGTTACTTCCGGCTCCAGGCCCACCTGGTGGGAGGAATTAAGTGGTGGATCAGAGCAGGAGTGCACGGCCTGTTGAAGATCTAAGCCCAGTCTGGGTTGGGGGTTAGGGAAGGAGCAGTGCTGGTGTGGCAGAGCTGGCACCTCCCCCCCAAAAGTGGAACATAGAACTCTCTAGTCTACAAGCAGTCATACCCCACTGAAAAACCCAAAGGTCAAGTTAGTTGGCTGGGAATATGGCCAGGCAGCGAAAACACACATAGATTCAGTCTCAAACTTTGCATTCTTTCTTTGTTGACAAAGAAGACCAAAACATACAACCTAAAGAAGTCAATAAAGTGCAAGAGCCTACACCAACAGCCTCCAAGAAAAACATGAACTGGCCCTAGGCCATGGAAGAGCTCAAAAAGGATTTGGAAAAGCAAGTTAGAGAAGGAGAGGAAAAATTGGGAAGAGAAATGAGAAGGATGTGAGAAAACCATGAAAAACAAGTCAATGACTTGCTAAAGGAGACCCAAAAAAATACCGAAAAATACACTGAAGAAAACAACACCTTAAAAAATAGACTAACTCAAATGGCAAAAGATCTCCAAAAAGCCAATGAGGAGAAGAATGCCTTGAAAGGCAGAATTAGCCACATGGAAAAGGAGGTCCAAAAGACCACTGAAGAAAATACTACTTTAAAAATTAGATTGGTGCAAGTGGAAGCTAGTGATTTTATGAGAAATCAAGATATTATAAAACAGAACCAAAGGAATGAAAAAATGGAAGATAATGTGAAATATCTCATTGGAAAAACCACTGACCTGGAAAATAGATCCAGGAGAGATAATTTAAAAATTATTGGACTACCTGAAAGCCATGATCAAAAAAAGATCCTAGATATCATCTTTCAAGAAATTATCAAGGAGAACTGCCCTGATATTCTAGAGCCACAGGGCAAAATAGAAATTGAAAGAATCCATCGATCGCCTCCTCAAATAGATCCCAAAAAGAAATCTCCCAGGAATATTGTCGCCAAATTCCAGAGCTCCCAGATCAAGGAGAAAATACTGCAAGCAGCCAGAAAGAAACAATTTGAGTATTGTGGAAACCCAATCAGAATAACCCAAGATCTGGCAGCCTCTAAATTAAGAGATCAAAGGGCTTGGAATACGATATTCCGGAGGTCAATGGAGCTAGGATTAAAACCTCGAATCACCTACCCAGCAAAACTGAGTATCATGCTCCAAGGCAAAATGGTGACTTTCAATAAAATAGAGGACTTTCAAGCTTTCTCAGTGAAAAGACCAGAGCTGAACAGAAAATTTGACTTTCAAACATAAGAGTCAAGAGAAGCATGAAAAGGTAATCAAGAAAAAGAACAAGAAAAAGAAATTGCAAGGGACTTACTAAAGGTGAACTGTCTTGTTGTCATTCCTACATGGAAAGATGATGTGTATGATTCATGAGACCTCAGTATTAGGGTAGCTAAAGGGAATATGCATACATATATGTTTTTGTATATATATGAGTGAATGTGTATGTGTGTATATATCTATGTATGTATGTGTATATATATATATATATATACATATATATATATATATGTATATATATATATATATATATATATATATATATATATATATATATATATATAGAGAGAGAGAGAGAGAGAGAGAGAGAGAGAGAGAGAGAGGGAGAGAGCGGACACAGGGTGAGTTGAAGATGAAGGGAAGATTTCTAAAAGAAATAAAATCAAATTAAGGGATGAGAGAGGAACACACTGAGAGAGCGAGATAAGGAGATATAGAATGGGATGGATTATCTCCCATAAAGGTGGCAAGAGGAAGCAGTTCTGTGGGAGGAGGGGAGAGGACAGATGAGGGGGGAATGAGTGAACATTGCTCTCATCAGATTTGGCCTAAGGAGGGAATACCATACATGCCCAATTGGGAATCTTACCCCACAGGAAAGAAGATGGAAGAAGATAAAAAAAAATGGGGGGATGATGGAGGGGAGGGCAGATGGGGGTGGAGGTAGTCAAAAACAAACACTTTCGAAAGGGGACAGGGTCAAGGGAGAAAATTCAATCAAGGGGGATGGGTTGGGAAGGAGCAAAATATAGTTAGTCTTTCACAACATGAGTATTGTGGAAGGGTTATACATGATGATACACATGTGGCCTATGTTGAATTGCTTGACTTCTTAGGGAGGGTGGGTAGGAAGGGAAGAAGGGAGAGAATTTGGAACTTAAAGTTTTAAAAACAGATGTTCAAAAACAAACAAAAATGTTTTTGCATGCAACAAGAAAATAAGATACACAGGCAATGGGGCGTAAAAATTTATTTTGCCCTACAAGAAAGGAAGGGAAAAGGGGATGGGAGGGGAGTGGGGTGACAGAGGGGAGCACTGACTGGGGAACAGGGCAACCAGAATACACGCCATCTTGGAGTGGGGGGGAGGGTAGAAATGGGGAGAAAATTTGTAATCCAAACTCTTGTGAAAATCAATGCTGAAAACTAAATATGTTAAATAAATTTAAAAAAAAATGGTTAAAAAAATTTCAAAGCAATGCATTCTTGATTAACGTTCCTTGGCTTTTTTTTTGGTACAACTGTCTCTGCGCCTCTCCCCCTCCCTGCCCCCGTCAACACACACAAAAGAAAAAAAAACCTATCATTTTATAAATATAGAATCGGAGGCCTAGAGAGTTAAGTAACTTGGCCTAGGTCACATATCCTTCAGGGGGCAGAGCTGGGGAACTTGGATGCAGTTTTTCTGACTCCAAATATAATCCTTTGTACAATACCACATTTATTCTGCAACCCAGCAAAGTACACACGGATTGTACATGAAAGAGGATTCAAATCCTGACCATTCCAATTCTGAAGATAGATTTCTATCTATGCTGCTTCTCAAAATTAAATATGACAGTTTGCATGTGAAAAATCTTTATTTACCATTTTCAATTCACCAAATGCTTCTTAAGCATCTGTAGTGTGCAAATCACTGTGTTAGATATTGGAGATACATGCATGGATCAAATAAGATGCAAATTTGTCTTCAGGAAGCTTATAATTTCATATGGCATAAAAGATACATAGATACGCATGTGTAGAAATAAGAAAGAGTAGCATTCTAAATATAAAGGAGACAAAAAATGCCACTCAAATGAGATGCTATTAAAAAGCTAAGAAGGGAGAAATTTCTGGCTGGAGGTGGAGGAGTTGTCAATAAGTTTTTAGGGAGAGGTATGACCTTAGTTGGGCTCAAAAAGCCGGGATTTCTATGTTAGGGAAAAGGTGTTAGTGGAATTTGAAGGGTAGATATAGCCAGAAGGAAGTGAGGGAAAACAAAATAGGACTAAAGTTATGGGGGAAGATGTTCAGTCTGCCCCTAGAGATTTGGAAGTCATCTTCATAGAGGGGCCATAGATGTCATGAAACATTTCCTATGCATCAGATAGTTAAAAAAAGTGTAGAGAAATGGGTCAATAAGAGAGCCTTGTGGGATCACTGCAGAAAGAAGGTGAACCAGTGAAACTCCAACTAAAGGTATGAATTTTGCTCTCTTTAAAATATATTTTCACACTTTCAATCATTGACTGGGTCTTGATGATATTGCAGTCAGGTGACTCACTGTCTGGGGAAGCAAAAAAAAAAACTGGCAGAATAATGAGGGAAGTGGAAATAAAGAATTTCATCATTGAGAATGTACTGATAAAAACTATAAACACTTCAGATGTCTGTTTTGTCTATTCTGAGATTCCTCTCTGTTCAATTTCAAACTGTTAGAAGCTGTAGATTTAAGCCTGAGGCTGTTGGCTTTTTTTTTCTTGAATCAGCACTGAGCTCCATTGTTTCAATAAGCATTATGATTATAAAGTTCAACTGATTATCTTTGCAGAACTTTGGCAATCAAACCATAGGATTAGAAGTTGTGTGAAGTTTAGTAAATAATCTCAAATGTTAACAACAATTCACATGGGGGGTTCAGTGGGGAGATGCATAAGGCATGCACATCATACTGATTTTTCTGATCACATAATATGTTTTTTTTTCGAGATGTTTGATTGAAATGTCCTTTTGGAAAGGTCAGGAATGTTAGCATAGACCTAGTGCCCAAGCAAAGCTGGGGAGAGACCCACAAAACTTCAAGACAAAGGACAATGTATTTCAGAACATTGTATCTGATCCTAGGTTGATTATGGTTCCACAATTTTAGCACCGACACAAAAGTGCTATGGAAGTATGTTGATTGTCAATTACTCATTATATCTAATTAAATTAAATAATGTATAAGGGACTACATATTGCAATACTTATTAAAATTCTTAACAGTCTATTGTCAATATTTCTTTTCAGCTTTAATCTAAAAATGTAATGTTTACTTTTTTTTTAAAAGAAAAGCTGCATGTAAAATAACCCTACATGATAGTGAGTCATTTCATTATCAGCCTTCTCTAAATAAGTTAAAGGTGTATTAGAATATTATAGGTATATTGTTTTAATGTCAGGGATTTCCCTAGATATAAGCCCACATCTGATCTGTTTGTGTAAGACTTTAAAGTGTCTTCCAGGAAATTAGGCATATTGTGTAAGGGGCTCGGGCAGTAGAACAGACAGCATCACTATACCCTACCCTGGTCAGATAACATCCATGAAATGGTAGATATATTGTAGGAAGATTATTGATAAGCTGGAAAGTGTCCAGAAGAGGTCACCAATATTTTTAAAGGTCCTTCAGTTCATGTCTGATGAGAATCAGTAGTAGGAATTAGGAGCAGCTATGCTTAGCTTAGAGAAAATGAGCTTTCTTTAAATATTTGAAGGTATGTCACACGAAAAATGTACTCTGCTTGGCTACAAAGAGTTGAACTAAGAACAATTGGCAGATGTTTCAAAGAGGCAAGTTTCAACATTTTTGGTGAATTTTCTAGTAATTAGAATTATGTGTAAGTGAAATGGGCTGCTTCAAATCTCATCAAATCTGGAATTCTGTTATTAAACCAAAAAAAAAAGAAATTGTTTTTGCAATTTTATTGGCTTATTCCTGAAGACATAAATGGATAAAGAATATAAACAGAAAGTTTTCAAAGAAAAAATTATAAGTTATCAACAACCTTATGAAAAAACACTCTAAATTATTAACAATTAGACATGTGAATCAAAGTAAGTCTGAGGTTCCACCTAACATATATCAGACTGGTATTTCACAAAAAAAGGAAAATTACAAGTTTAAGGACTGTAGGTGAAAAATACCAACATTAACCTGTTCTCAGTGGAGATGTGAATTAGGTTAGACATTCTGAGAAAAAAATGAACTTTAAACCCCACATACTGAACTGTGTATGCTCATTGGCCAGCGATACTACTACAATACTCCCCTCCCCATGCCCCAGAAATAGATCAATGAAGGAAAGAATCTTTATGCATAAAAAGTTATTTATAGCAGTTCCTTTCATAGCAACCAAAAGTTGGAAATAAAAGGCATGCCCTTTGTATTTGGGGATGGTTAGACTAATTGTGGTATAAAGATCTAACTAAATGTTATTGCACCATAAAAAGTGACAAAATGGACTGTTTGAAAGGAAACTGGGAAGATCTTTATAATCTGATGCAGATTAAAGTGAGCAGAACTGGTTAGATAATTTATACAATGACAGCATTATAGAGAAAATAACTTAGATGTTGAACTCTGATAAGTATGATCATAATTATTATAATAAATCTAGAAGACTGATGGATTTAAAATCCAGAATTAATATCACATACTTTTTTGGATATGTTCAATGTGAGAATTTCTCTTACTAGACTATGTGTGTTTGTTGTGAACATTTTTTCTTTATTTTATAGGGTGAAGGGAGGGAAAGACAATTTTTAAAAGGAAAGAAAAGAAAATACATCAGCTAAAAAGTTCAAATGATTATTTTCAATATTCAACATTATTTTTGTTATACTTAGGATTATGTTAAATTCAGTCACACCTTTGTCTAAAAAGCTGGTATTCTCAATTCCTGAAAAATAGGAGATATTTTCTATACCCCTTGACCTCAATAAAAAAAATTGTAATGTAGTAAATTAACCATAACACTAATTTTTTCAGTTGTGGTGATTGCCTCAAAGTGAGATGTAGGATAATTAAATAATTTCCTTTCCTTCAAATCTAGTGGTTATTTTTTTCTGCACATACCATGTTTCATACAAGTCATGTCTTCATTTTTGTAACGGCATCATGTTATTTTCCAAAATGTAGCACATATTATTTTATTGTAAGAGGGTAGATTTCTTCTTTTTGTCTTCATTCACAATCAATTTAAGTTAGAAAATATTTCTCTGGTAGACAAAGAATAAGAGAATATCAATGCTATCAGGACATCTAAAGTGTCTAGTGTCAATGAGGTATTAAATTTTAAGTCACTATAGTTCTATAAAGTAATGAAGCTGTCACACTTAACTTCCATACATTTTTTTTCAGTAGTATAATTAACAACAACAGTCCCTATTAGTACAACTTGGGACAGGAATCAGCCCTGAGGTTTCAAAGCTAACCTCACTTTGAGGTTAGTTAGTTTGGAACAATTGAGTTAGTTATGGAACAATAACATCAGGGGAGTTGCTTGATAGCAAAGGTTAAAAAGAAAATGCAGCTGAAGGTGAATTAAAGAATCTTAGAAAAAGAACATTTTAAAGCATAGATGGAAGCTACATGAAATAGACATTGCTTCTAGGGGAAATTAAGGCATCACCAAGACCTAAGTAACTTGTAGTAATCATATGTGGAATTTACCCATCATCTTCCAGTGTTCTAACCAAAAGTCAACATATTACAGTGAAAAGAACGTTGGGCTTAGTGTCAGAGGACCGAGGTTTGAATCTTGGCTCTTTATGTAACTACTCATGTAACCTTGGGTAAAGCGTCAAAGCCGTCAAGACCTTAGTTTTTTCATCTTGACATCTTCAGAGATTCTGTCTGGTCCTAAATCTATGAACTTAACTTTTAGCGAACATAGATGCAGACAATACAGAGATATAGGATCAAAGTGAGACATTTTGTAATTCTTACCCTCTAAGGGTTTTGAATATAGCTGTAAGGATTTTTTCCAATAATAAAGAAGTATAGTCTGTGGACATAAGAAAGTGAGATGTACAAAGCTGTTATGGTGGAGATTCAGAGAAGTGAGAAAACATGCTCCAGAAAGGTTTCTGGGAGGAACTGGGAAATGAGCTGAGCAATAAAGGTATATAAGCTATAGCTAGGCCAAAATGAGGCAGAGGAGCGTATTTCAGACTGGAAGACAAGCATCAACAAAGATATGAAAGTAGAAACATAGGGCCTTTGTTGATGTGGAAGGCTTGTTTTAATAATGGCACGTGGAGGAAATAGGTTATACCACCAATAAGATGGCAGATCAGACATAGAACAATTACAAATAAATCCACAGGACAAAAGAGCGGGGGGAAAATGACAAGAAAAAAAGCCCTGGAGAATGATTAACACACTCTTCACCACTAGACTGCATGTTTTCATAAGAACTCAACAGATAAACCCAGAGCCTGGTTCCTGGGATGAACAAAAGGATTCCTGTCCTATTGCAGAAACCCTGGGAGTGCATCTCATTCCTTCTTTGTCACCTATACTATTCAGATATTGATTCTAGAGGAATAGGTGGGGAATGGGGCATTCTTTTGTTTGGGGTAGCCCCTAGTTTAGGAAACCTGAAGTCTGCAGAGAATCTGCAAAGAACATTTACCCTGCTCTTTTCTATCTGTACAAAAATGTAGCAGAAGCTCATTTAGTCAAATAAGGGAGTGGAGGAATAAGAATCAGGACAAGAACTAAAGCTAGTGGCCACTTTGAAAGTCTGTTGTGGTTGTTATTTGTCCTTTGTTCTTGAAAAGGACCATAACATCAGGGAGGTGATGCCATGACATGAAAATGACTTGGATTTATGTGAAGGAGGTCTATGCAGAATCACCAGCCTCACTCTATCTTCCAGAGCCATCTGGCAAGATACAGATGAGGAAGACTGGAGAGGGCCCTTGATACAGTGAGAGATCTTGGCCTTTTTAAGTTAAGGTCTTCCCCAAGTCTGCACAAGTTTGGGAGGAAATAGAGATGCCATTTGGAGTCAATGTTACTTTTCCAGAAGTTACCCAGTCCAGGAACTGAGGCCAGTGAACAAAGAAAGCTGAGGTAAATTTGGCAGTTTATCCCTGGGTTTGTGTGTGTGGGTGGCGGTAGAGGTAACTCACCACAAAAAAGGAGAGGTAAAAGAAAGTGATAGGTGAATATAGAGAGGGACAAAAGCCTTAAACTCCAAAACTATAAAGAGAAAGAAAATTCAAGTAAAAATCCAGAATACAAAGAAATTAATCTGCCAAACTTAGAAGGGAAAACAAGTTATATATGCTCAGAGACTAAAAAGCTCTTTTATTTATAACTTTATCTTGTTTTTATATCCAATACATTTGCCCTATATGCTTATTATTTTCCCTCCCACTTAGACAGCCTTCTATAAATAATTGGCTATACATTCTGAATATACATTCCCTTCTATAAATAATTTTAATTAAAAAAAGAAAAATAAGAAAAATATGCAAAACCGATCAATATTTTGAAAAAGTTGAATATCACATTCAATATTTCAAACCTGTGGATGCTACCCTCTGCAAAGAAGCAAGAGCAGACATATTCTCAAATCTCTCTTTTCATTCCAAGCCCACACATTTTTCAGCTTCTTAAAAAATTCTTTGAGAAGCTTTTTGTAAAGGAAACCTTCACAAGTATTAAATAGATAGTGTAGATTGACTCCTAATTATTTTATTCATTTTATAGTTATTTTGAATGGGATTACTCTTTCTATTAAAGCCTCTTGGATATAGTTATTATTATTCTCACATAGAAATGCTGTTAATTTGTATAGTTATTTTATATCCCATGGCTTTGCAGAAGGTATTGTCCCAATTAGTTTCTTTGTGTATTCCTTAGGATTTTTTGGTAAAACTATGACATAGGATAGCATAGCATAACATAACATAACATACATAGCATAACTACATAAGTACAAACATAGTGCATTACATAAAATGATGTAATGTAACAAAACATAATATTAACATGCCACTTCCCACAACAGGGAAAGGTTTTAGATCCTTTGCCCTGTACTTTCTTCTCTTACAGTTTTTGCTTGCATTTCTGGAACAATCTCAATAATAATGGGGAAAGGAAAAAAATCCTTGTTTTTTCATATGTTTATTGTTAAAGCTCTTAGTGATTAACTACCACATATACCACTTGTTTTGGACACTAGAAGATACTTTTTAAAAATATACCTAAAGTTTATAGATTTATAGATAAAGTTTATTGATGAATTGATATTGTACTCTCTCAGTCTATTGAGATAATTATGTGAGTTTTGTATGTTTTTGTTTTTAAAGTGATTAATTATAGTGACAGTTTTCCTAATTTTGAAACATCCTTATACCCTGGTCATAAATTCAGATTGATCATAAAGAATGATTTAAAAAAATAAGTGCATTAGGGTTTTTTGTTTTTCTTTTTCTTGGAGAGAAAAGTAGGATTTTACATAAAATTTTAAATCAATTTTCATTTATTATATTGGTCCAAGGCTGTCTCTCTTTTCCCTTTTTCCTTCCCCAATTTAAACATATTTGTTTCATGAAAGGAGTTCAGCTAAATGCTTGTTCAATATTTCAGAAAAAAAAATTGAGTGGGATAGGAATTAAATATTGTAGAAATTTTTAAATAAAATTCTTTTGTAAATCCATTTGGAAAATGAAATTTTTTTTTGACTCTGGTAGCTCCTTTAGATTTTGTTCTTTTTCTTGTCCTGAGCCTGGATGATACAAGATTTCTATCTGGTACTATGCTCATTTGGATGTTTTATTTTATTTTATTTTTGAAGACAATCCTTGATTTCTTTCTTTTTTTTTTTTTTTCTCCTTTATTTATTTTTAGTTTACCACACACGGTTCTACATAGTTTTGAGTTCCAGTTTTTCTCCCCTCCCTCCCCCCTCCCTCCCCAAGACGGCATGAAGTCTCATATAACTGTCATGTATAACTTCGCATTGAATTAATTTATGCTCTATTCAAGTCGTGGAGAAGAATTTTGACCAATGGAATGAATCATAAGAAAGAAGAAACAGAACCAAAAAAAAAAAAAAAACAACAAAAAAAAACCCCAAAACCAAAAACAAAAGAGAAGCAGAAAAGGCGAGCATGTAGTGTGCCTCAGTCTGTATTCAAACTTCGCAGTTCTTTCTCTGAATGAAGATAGCATTCTCCATCGTGAGTCCCCTGGATTTGTCCTTGCCCCTTTAGGTTGCTGAGAGAAGCGCAGTATGTCAGGGTTGGTCCTCACGGAATCCACATATCTGTGGCTGTGCACAACGTTCTCCTGGCTCTGCTCCGCTCACTCAGCATTATGTCGTGTAGGTTTTTCCCGGTTGTTATGAAGTCTGCATCATCCCCATTTCTTATGGCACAATAGTATTCCATCACCTTCATATACCACAGCTTGTTCAGCCATTCCCCAATTGATGGGCATCCCTTTGCTTTCCAATTCTTGGCTACCACAAAGAGAGCTGCTATAAATATTCTTGTACATATGGGTCCTTTTCCCGCTTGCGTGATTTCTTTGGGATACAACCCTAGAAGTGGTATTACTGGGTCAAAGGGTATGAACATTTCTATAGCCCTTTGGGCATAGTTCCACACCGCCCTCCAAAATGGCTGGATCAGCTCGCAACTCCACCAGCAATGCAACAATGTTCCAATTTCCCCACATCCTTTCCAGCATTTATCATTCTCCTGATTTGTTATTTCAGCCAATCTGACAGGAGAGATGTGGTATCTAAGAGTTGTTTTGATTTGCATTTCTCTAATCAGCAGCGATCCAGAGCATTTTTCCATATGCCTGTAGATAGCTTTAATTTCTTCCTCTGAAAACTGCCTGTTCATATCCTTTGACCATTTCTCAATTGGGGAATGGCTTGTATTCCTATATATTTGGCTTAGCTCCCTGTATATTTTAGAAATGAGGCCTTTATCAGAGATACTAGTTGCAAAGATTTTCTCCCAATTTTCTGCTTCCCTCCTAATTCTTGTTGCATTGGCTTTTTTTGTACAAAAACATTTCAATTTGACATAATCAAAATTATCCATTTTGCATTTTGTAATGCTCTCTATCTCTTGTTGGGTCATGAATTCTTTACTTTTCCACAAATCTGATAAGTAAACTATTCCTTGCTTTCCCAAATTACTTAGAGTATCAACTTTTACTCCTAAATCATGAACCCATTTTGACTTTATTTTGGTATATGGTGTAAGATATTGGTCTATGCCCAGTTTTTGCCCTACCATTTTCCAATTTTCCCAACAGTTTTTGTGAAATAGTGAATTATTAGCCCAGAAACTGGCTTCTTTGGGTTTATCAAAGAGTAGATTGCTAAACTTGTTGATTTCACCTACTTGTGTACCTATCCTATACCACTGATCCACACCCCTGTTTCTTAACCAGTACCAGGCAGTTTTGATGACTGCTGCTGTGTAGTACAGTTTAATATCTGGTGTGGCTAAACCACCATCCCTAGCATGTCTTTTCATTAATATCCTAGATACTCTAGACCTCTTGTTTTTCCAAATGAATTTTGTTATTATTTTGTCCAGCTCAGCAAAAAAAAATTTTGGTAGTTCGATTGGTATGGCACTGAATAGATAGATTAATTTAGGTAGAATTGTCATTTTTATTATATTAGCTCGGCCTAACCATGAGCAACTGATATTTCTCCATTTATTTAGATCTGATTTTATTCGCGTGAAAAGTGTTTCATAGTTATGTTCATATAGGCCCTGGGTTTGTCTTGGCAAATAGACTCCCAAATATTTTATAGTGCCTTCAGTAACTTTGAATGGAATTTCTCTTTCTATCTCTTGCTGTTGGGCTTTGTCAGTAATGTATAGGAATGCTGAGGATTTATGTGGGTTTATTTTATATCCTGCAACTTTGCTAAAGTTGTTTATTATTTCAAGTAGTTTTTTACTTGATTCTCTAGGATTCTCTAGATAAATCATCATATCATCTGCAAAAAGTGATAATTTAGTTTCTTCTTTTCCTATTCTAATTCCTTCAATTTCTTTTTCTTCTCTTATTGCTACAGCTAATGTTTCTAGAACCAAATTGAATAATAGGGGTGATAATGGACATCCTTGTTTCACCCCTGATCTTATTGGGAATGCATCTAGTTTATCCCCATTACAAATAATGCTTGTTGATGGTTTTAGGTAGATGCTATTTATAATTTTGAGGAAGGTTCCCCTTATTCCTATGCTTTCTAGTGTTTTTAATAGGAATGGGTGTTGTACTTTGTCAAAGGCTTTTTCTGCGTCTATTGAGATGATCATATGGTTTTTGCTAGTTTTGTTGTTGATATGGTCAATTATGCTAATAGTTTTCCTAATATTGAACCAGCCTTGCATTCCTGGAATAAATCCTACCTGGTCATGGTGTATTATTCTCGTAATGAGTTGCTGCAATCTTTTTGCTAATATTTTATTTAAAATTTTTGCATCAATATTCATTAGAGAAATTGGTCTATAATTTTCTTTCTCTGTTTTAACTCTACCTGGTTTAGGTATTAGTACCATATTTGTGTCATAAAAAGAATTTGGTAGGACTCCTTCTTCTCCTATTTTCCCAAATAGTCTGCAAAGTATTGGAATTAGTTGTTCTTTAAATGTTTGATAGAATTCACATGTAAAACCATCTGGCCCTGGAGATTTTTTCCTAGGGAGTTCGTTGATGGCCTGCTCAATTTCTTTTTCTGATATGGGGTCATTAAGAAATTTCACTTCCTTCTCTGTTAGTCTGGGCAGTTTATGTTTTTGTAGATATTCATCCATATCTCTAAGGTTGTCAAATTTATGGGCATACAGTTGGGCGAAATAATTCCTAATTATTGTTTTGATTTCCTCTTCATTAGAGGTGACCTCACCCTTTTCATTTTTGATACTGGTAATTTGATTTTCTTCTTTCTTTTTTTTAATCAAATTGACCAAAGGTTTGTCAATTTTATTGGTTTTTTCATAAAACCAGCTCTTTGTTTTATTTATTAATTCAATAGTTTTCTTGGTTTCAATTTTATTAATCTCTCCTTTGATTTTCAGTATTTCTAATTTGGTATTTAATTGGGGGTTTTCAATTTGCTCTTTTTCTAGCTTTTTCAGCTGTATGCCCAGATCATTGATCTCCTCTTTCCCTATTTTATTCATGTAGGCATTTAGAGATATAAAACTTCCCCTAAGAACTGCTTTTGCTGCATCCCATAAGTTTTGGTATGTTGTTTCATTATTGTCATTCTCTTGAATGAAATTATTGATTGTTTCTCTGATTTGATCTTTGGCCCACTCACTCTTTAGAATTAAATTATTTAGTTTCCAATTAGTTTTTAGCTTATTTTTGCATGGTTCTTTATTAAAAATGATTCTTATTGCATCATGATCTGAAAAGGATGCATTGACTACTTCTGCTTTTCTGCACTGGATTGTGAGGTTTTTATGCCCTAGTACATGGTCAATTTTTGAGTATGTGCCATGTACTTTTGAGAAGAAAGTATATTCCTTTTTATCCCCATTCAGTTTTCTCCAGAGGTCTATCATATGTGCCTTTTCTAAAATTCTGTTTACCTCCTTAACTTTTTTCTTATTTATTTTGAGGTTAGATTTATCAAGTTCAGAAAGTGGGAGGTTGAGGTCTCCCAATATTATAGTTTTGCTGTCTATTTCTTCCTGTAACTCCCTTAACCTCTCCTCTAAGAATTTGTATGCCTTACCACTTGGTGCATATATGTTAAGCAATGATATTGCTTCATTGTTTATGGTGCCTTTCAGCAGGATATAATGTCCTTCCTTATCTCTTCTAATTAGATCTATCTTTACTTTTGCTTTGTCTGAGATTAGGATTGCTACACCTGCTTTTTTTACTTTAGCTGAGGCACAATATATTTTACTCCAGCCTTTTACCTTAACCCTATGTGTATCCCCCTGTTTCAGATGTGTTTCTTGTAAACAGCATATTGTAGGATTATGGTTTTTAATCCATTCTGCTATCTGCTTCTGTTTTGTGAGAATGTTCATCCCCTGCACGTTCAGGGTTATGATTTCTATCTGTGCCTTTTTCTCCATCCTAATTCCCCCTGTTTATGCTTTTATTTCTCCCTTTCCCCTTCTCCTCCCCAACAAAGTTTTGCTTTTGACCGCCGCTTTCCTCAGTTAACCCTCCCTCTTTATTCCCCTCCCTTATCTAACCGTTACCCACTTGCTACTTCTCCTCTTCCTTCTGCCCTCCCCCCTCCCTTTTTCCCCCCTTTCCCTCCCACTTCCCGTAGGACAAGTTAGATTTCTAAACTTATCCGAGTATGTTATTCCCTTCTTGAACTAGATCAGATGACAGTAAAGCTCAAATACTGCTCTTCTCCCTCCCTTCTTTCCCTCTACTATAATATGTTTTTTTGCCACTTCCTTTGGTGTAATTTACCCTTTTCTACAACCTTCTTACCACTTCCCTCATAGCCCTCCCTTTATATCTCTTATTTATATTTTATATCTTTACATCAGTCAATTTATACAGGCATTCACAACCTATGTATATCCCTTTCATTTGTCACAATAGTTGTACCATTCACAAGAATGACTTATATATGTATATGTATATATATATATACATAAAAAACATACATAAGATGATATAATCCCACATAAAGATGTAAACAACCTAAGCTTATTGGTTAATGAAGTTTGTGGGGTTTTTCCCCCTGGTTACCTTTTTATGTCTCTCTTGAGGTTTGTATTTGGAGATCAAATTTGCCATTGAGTTCTGGCCTTTTCATCAGGAAGGTCTGGAATTCCCTTATTTCATTGAATGTCCATCGCCTTGCCTGGAAAATTATGCTTAGTTTTGCTGGGTAGTTGATCCTTGGTTGTAGTCCCAGCTCCTTTGCCCTTCGGAATATCATATTCCAATTTCTCCTGTCTTTTAATGTGGAAGCTGAGAGATCCTGCGTGATCCTGACTGTAGTTCCACGATATTTGAATTGCTTCTTTTTGGCTGCTTGCAGTATTTTCTCCTTAAGTTTATAGCTCTGAAATTTGGCTATAATATTTCTTGGTGTTTTCAGTTTGGGATCTCTTTCAGGGGGTGATCGGTGAATTCTTTCAATGACTATTTTGCCCTCTGGTTCTAGGACCTCTGGGCAGTTGTCTTTGATAATTTCTTCGAAGATACTGTCAAGGCTCCTTTTTTCATCGTGGATTTCCGGTAGACCAATAACTCTCAAATTGTCTCTCCTGGATCTATTTTCCAGGTCAGTTGTTTTGCCAATCAGATATTTCACATTTTTTTCTATTTTTTCATTCTTTACATTTTGTTTTATTACTTCTTGATGCCTCATAGATTCATTAGCTTCCACTTGCTCAAGTCTAATTTTAAATGAGTTAGTGTTTACATTTTGCTTTTGAGCATCCATTTTCAATTGGTTGATTTCACCTCTCAGGGTGTCCTTTTCTCTCTCTAGATTCTGAATCTCCATAGCCATTTCGCCAATCTTATTCTTTAGGGACTTGATTTCGTCAGTGGATTTTTTCTCCCTTTTTTCCATTTTTTCCATATTTTCTTTTAGCTCCCTAATTTGGTTTTTAAAATCCTCTTTTAGCTCTTCCAGCAGTGCTTTTTGGGCTGGAGACCAGATCATATTAGCTTTTGAGGTATCTGATGTATCTACCGTGTCATTGCTATCTTCTTCTAAGTCGATATTTTGATCCTGCCTGTCTCCATAAAAAGAATCTATTGTCCTCGGTTTTTTTGTGTTCTTCTTCATGTTGGATTGCCTTTTGCTGGCGTTAGAACGAATTTCTATCTGTGAGTCTCAGGGCTTTCTGTCCCAGCTTTCTTATTCTGGGGGTTGTGAGTCTAAAATTATAACCTTCAGTTTCCTGAGGTGTGGGGGAGGGGTCTGGCTCCCTGGCGTCTCACTCCCTATGGGTGCTCTCCAGCACTTGCTTTTCAGCAATGGTCTCAGCCGTTTGTTGTTTGAGCTGATGACTGGCGCTTCCCCTGGGGGAGCAAGGTTACGTCTGGGCTCCTGGCTTGGCCCCCTGCCGACTCTTCCCCTCTGGGACTTATGAGCTTCTAGTATTTGTCCTGTGAAGCCCCGCTACTCTCTCCTCTGTTTCAGTTCTCTTTTTTTTTTTTTTTTTCCCGAGGAATTCTCTGGGTGAGGGGGGGAGGGGTTAGAGCCGCTTACCTAGCCATTGAGTCTTCCGGAAGTTCAAGAGGCCGAGATCCTGGGTTTTGCAAGCGGCAGGACTGGGTGTTTTCGCGGCTGGTGGCGTTGCACTGCCTCTCGTCGCTCCCAGAGACTGCCGTCCTGTGTTGGGAGGCCTGGGGATCTCTGCCGGTTTCGGGCGCCCAGCTTTCTCCCAGCTCGTCTCCCACGTGGATTTCCCGGCCGGCCGCTTCCGCCTTGGTCTGGAGCAGCTCCGCACCGAGCACTCTCCGCGCCTGCAGGTTCGTTCCTCTGGCCTTTCAGACTCTCCCGGCTCGGAAATTTGCCCCACGCAGACTGCTCGCGGTTTCTGACTCTCTCAAATCTGCTCAAATTCACTTTTTTATGGGAATCTGACAGACCTTGTGAGAGAGCTCCGGTAAGAGGCTGCCTTCATGCGGCCATCTTGGCTCCGCCCCCCCCTTGATTTCTTTTTATGTTCCCAGGATTACTGGCATAAAACTGAG
Source organism: Trichosurus vulpecula (assembly GCF_011100635.1). Lineage (NCBI taxonomy): Eukaryota > Metazoa > Chordata > Mammalia > Diprotodontia > Phalangeridae > Trichosurus > Trichosurus vulpecula. The sequence goes on along the minus strand of NC_050578.1, from coordinate 126,876,958 downwards.
CATTTTGAGTTCTGACAATTGTAATAATTGCATGAACATAATGAAATAGTATATTGCTGTAAGAGAGAAACAGCAAACATGATATATATATATATATATATATATATATATATGTATATATATATATATATACATACATACATATATGGAAAGACTTGAATGAAGTGATGGCAGAGGCTGTCTTTTTAAAATTCCTATCCCCAGTTGTTAGGGTAGTGACTGGCACATACTATGTACTTCATAAATGGTTATTGAATCGAATTGATGAAAATTGAACTAAGTCCAAACAGAGAAGAAAAAAAAAACATACAGTATACACAATAATTACATAAATGCAAAGAACAACTAAACTGAAACCTAGAGTTACGAAATTATAATGAACAAGCTCGGGCCCAAAGAACAGATGTGAAAAGATGCATTCTATACCCCTTCCTCCCTACTTTGCAGAGGTCCGCAGGGATGAGACATTACACACGAAGTTCAGACTTTTGATATTTTGTTAATTTTTTTTCTCCTCTTCCTATTTTTGTTTTTATTTTTTGTTATGAAGGATGGCCTTCTGGGATACAGAAAGTTTAGAAATACAGGAGGAGGAGATGTAGGGAGTATTTTTTTAAACAAAATACATCAATGAAATCTTTTTAAAAAAATGATAACAATGGCTCACATTTTTATAGTGCTGTTATCCTATACAGTTGCTTGCTATGAAAATGTTTTTAGAAACTTCTTAGCTGGGTCTGCACCATAAGACTAGAATCATTCTGACCTTAATATTAGCCTAAGTGCATTAGTGTGGTCATATACTGTCATGGTTGAGAGACATTAGACCACTCTCTAAATAGAACCAAATAATCTAGCTCAAAGTTCATTACTTCTTTAGTAAAACAAATAAATGAAAAGTTTAATCCTACCTTCATCCCAAGGCTGGGACAATCTTAGAGGAACATCTCAGTGTTAGTGTGCTATAACAGAAGAAAGGAATGACTTGAATGGCTAAGAGAATGCTGAACCCAAAGCTGCTTACCAGTGTGAGGGAATTCAATTTGTTACAGAGACTTAGAGATTTGCTTCAGAAACAAACATGGAGGAGCTCCAGAGTGATGGTTAAGAAATAGAAATTTCTGAAAGACATACTAGAGCCCTTGTGGGAAAAGACATGTACGAGAGTTTACTTTATTGTCATATCCCTTGACATCAGCAATGACACTTTAGGTTTGGACAGTATCGAGTTACAAAAGAAAGTACATTAACTTTTAGGCTAACAAGTCTGCTAAAATATTGTGTTGTTTTTGTTTTTCCTGAATTGAGATTAAACAAATGTACATCAGTTTTCCATGTCAGTGAAGCACAAACTTTGGAAGAAGGAACTACGAAATTGAACTGGCATAGAGAAAGATTGTATGTTTTCCAAGGATTAGCCTCTCTAACACTGGTTAGACTTAAAACAAAGAATGGTCCATCTCTTAAGTTTGCAGTCTTCATCTGTAGAAGGAGTGCTCAGGAACATAAAAATTATAATTCCTTGAATCTGAAAAGTAGGTAGTAGAAGAAAATAGTCTTCCTTTTATAAATAAGCATGAAGAGACTTGGCTAAAGCAATTCTCCAAATGGAAGAGCCTAGAGAGCCTGTTCCTGGTTGTGATAATGTGTAATAGAAGTGCTTGGGAGAGACTGGTGCTCAAATATTCTGTACCTAGTTGAGGTGTACTACCCACAAAGTAAGGAAGAAAGTCTTTTATTAACAGTGGAAAGGTGGATCTAGTAGGACATTCAAAAGGCACTATTCAACTTCAACTTCTTCCTTTGTTTGGTTTGACTACTTTGGACCTACTCTGAGAGAGAAGCCAGGAAATACTGTAAGAGAAGTCTTGAGCCTTCCCCATATGAGGCAAACACAAAAGCCATGAATGTTGGCCTTGGTTCTTGATCTCAGTGTTTGTTTTTTTATTATATATAAAGGACAGTAGAGGCTGTAACTTTATGAGTTTCAAAAAGTCGAGAAAGCAAGGAAGAAAGGGAGGAAACAAGAATTTGTTAAGCACCTACTAATTGCCAGACACTATGCTAAGCATTTCATCAAAATATTATCTCATTTGATTCTCATAACAACTTTATAAAATAGGTGTGATTTGTATTTTCTTTATTATAATTAAAGAAACAGAAATGGGCAGAGGCTAAGATGTTAAATGGTCATCCAAGTCCAGTTGTCCCTTCTAAATTGCAGGGGTTAGGGGTGTGGCACCCATGTGATCTGGAAAATTCACCTAAATTTTTTTAGTCCGTCATACCAGAGAAGAAATATGAATTATTATGGCATTAAGAGATAGAATATGTTGGTATTATACAACACTATACATACATACACATACATACATACATATATATACACATATATACATATATGTGAAAATATATTTATATTTGCATTTCTGGGTTTCTAAACTTTTTCTGTGTTATCTGCTGACCTTCAGGTGTTATCTTGGGATTCTGAAAAACTCCCCCAAAATTCCCATCTCATTTCTTATGCTCACCTGTGATGCATTGAAACTGCAATGAGGAAAGTCATGATGTGGAAGATCTGACTGTACACACAACCAGTAAGTGTTTGAGGCTGGATTTGAACTCAGGTCTTCCTGAACTCTCAGCCCACTGAATCATGTAGCTTCCTCTAGCCACCAAGAAGTCTAGAAGCTGAGTCCACACTTGGTTTTGAAGGTAGTCAGTCCAGATTGGAAGCCAGATTAGAGCAAAATGGCACCTTTGTGACCCATACCAAAAGAAGTAGAGATAAGGGCTCATACAGCAATGATTCAACATTTGAATATGAACTTGGCAGAATCAATGCAATGCAGACACTCCATTAAGTCAGAGACCACCATCCTCATAGTAAGAGGTATTGTTCTTTGTAATAAGTTCCTCATAGTACGAGGAAAGTGGGTTCCTATAGAGTTGGAAGGAAATGCTTGTGATTCTATTCTTGCAATATCTTTGAACAAAATATTCCTGTGTAACAACTAACTGATTTTAATCAGTTAAAAGGAAATGAGACAACAGTTGCTGGTTGTTAGTAGTGAAACCATGCTAAAATGAGGTCTTGTGCCAATAGGAGTACAGAAGGCATACTCCAGCTCCTTGGAAGTGCTCCTAACACTCTGAGGAGAGAATTTCCCTGGTTTTGGTAAATAAGGCAAGAGTGTTCACTATGTTTGTTTAAGAAAAAGGTTTAAATTGCTTAATGATTCCTACTTGTATCACCTGTGTAGTACAATTTTAGATTAAGTGACTTGTAATGGCATTGAAATACCACCTAGACATCATGGAACTCATCCTATTTTGTCTTTTACAAGTAGTATTGAAAAGGGAATATACAGTATACCTCTAAATGCTTTTTTTTTATTATATCACCGCTGAGACTTCGTTTTGTATTTTTCTGCTGTTAAAACACCTATGTTCTACCTTCCAGTTGTTATAGCATGGCACAGACAGAAAATAAATGTTCAGATGATAATTCCCTCCTAAATCTAACTCCTTTCCTTGTATATGCCCTGACCCAACATCTGTGTACACACACACACACACACACACATACACACACACACACGTATATACGCATATATACAAACGTATTAGAAAAAGAGAAAGGGTGAAAAGTAATTTTAAATAAGATTGTAACAACTTGGGTAACCAGAGATAAAAAAGAACAAACTATAGCTGTTCTGTATTAGGAAGCAGCTTCAGATGTTGCCCGAAATGTGTATAATTATCTGAAAAAGAACATTTCCTTCACATTTCAAGTAGGGCAACTTATACTTAACAAAAGAACAGATGAGATAGGAGGAAAACTAGGTTCTAATACCCAGACACAAATATATAGAAATCACCAGTGGCAAAAGCAAAAAGTAATTTTCTGTGTGGGTTTGGTAAACCTTACTAACTTCCAAGAAATTCATTTTCCTCCCACTTTCATACTGGCCTCACCTCTATCAGAGGTGGAGAGATGGATGAAGTAAATAATCACCGGACAATGCTTTGAAAATATAAGGCCCTACATCAATGCCAAGCATTATTTCTTTCATGTAATCCCTGTGCTTGAAGTAGCACTCGCCTTCACCTGAAAGTGTACTCCTGAAGCACATTCTTCTTATGAAGTCTATCTATCCTATACTCGCAGAGGACACCTGCCCTGTGGATGGCACCTGATGCATTAAGACAACTGAAACAGAAGCAGGAAATGTTGGATTTTTATTGATAGCTTGAATTAAAATTCCTCACTTTGGCTCTAATACTTCTATAACATGATCATACATAAAAGTAATTGATGGTCAAAAAGAAAACGTATTTCTACCTGTCATCATGTAATTAATGTTTACATCTTACTTTAAAATTTCTACCTATAACTGTAAGTCTTGACTACACTGGCTTCTTCAGAATTTTTTTTTTTAAATTGTGAAACTATAGCAGCCACAGACAGGCAATACTTGCAAGCCCACCTAGTGATTGAAATGAACGTTAGCTTACGAACACTGATGAAATTATTCTGTGTATGAGGGCTTGCAGTACTTATTTTCCCCGTCCTTTTGTATACAATAAATATTGGTATGCATTATCAGAGGAAAAGTAAATAAAAAAGATGTATTATTTGTGAATTGTGTGAATCCATAAAAATCAGTAAACATTTATTAAGCACCTTCCATGTTCCTGGTACTATGCTAAGCACTGGAGATACAAATTAAATTAAAAAACAAAGAAAAGGAAAGAAAAGAAGAGAAAAGGAAAGGAAAGGAAAGGAAAGGAAAGGAAAGGAAAGGAAAGGAAAGGAAAGGAAAGGAAAGGAAAGGAAAGGAAAGGAAAGGAAAGCAAAGCAAAGCAAAGCAAAGCAAAGAGAAGAAAAGAAAAGAAGACAGTCCCTGCCCTCAAGGAGCTTAAAATGTAATAAAGGAAGACAACACACAAAACAAGGCGGAAAATGACCACATGCAATCTCCTTTTCTAAATCCTCAATCTCCTTTATATCTTTCCAGCCTTTGACATTGTTGATGACTCTCTGCTCCTTGATACTCTCTTCTAAGTTTTTGGGACAACACTCTCCTGGTTTTCTTCCTACCTATCTGACCACTTCTTCCCTGTCTCCTTTGCTGGATCTTCTTCCAGATCATATCTATAACCTTGGGTATCCCTCAGGGTTCTTTCCTGGGCTTTCTTATCAGCTCCCAAGGATTTAATTACCATTTCTATGTGGATGATTGTCAACTCTATCTTTCCTGCCCCAATCCCTCTACTGATTTCCAGTCACTGTTGCCAGAAATCTTTTAGATATCTCAAGCTGTAAGTTCTGAATCATCCCCACTTCTGACCTTCCCTATTACTATAGAGGTCCACACCATCCCCTCAGTTCCTCAGGCTCACAGCCTAGGAGTCATTCTGGATTCCTCACTATCTATTACCTATTTCTAAGCTTTTTCCAATGTGTGCCAATTCCTCCTTGGCAACATACCTCAAATATGCTCCCTTCTCTCCTTGAACACTGCCACCACCCTGGTGCAGGCCCTCATCACCTAATGCCTGAATTATTGAAATACCTTGAGGCTGGGTCTGCCTGCCTCCCATCTCTCCTCATTGCAATCCATTCTCCTTTCAAAAACTAATTTTGCTAAAATGTGTGTCTGACTATGTCTCCTCCTTATCCAACAAACTCAATGGGCTTCCTCTTGTCTCTAGGAGCAAACACAAAGTGCTCTATTTGATATTTAATGCCCTTCATAACCTGGTCCCCTCTTACCTTTCTGGTCTTCTTATAACCTGCTCCCCAACAAATACTCTTTGATCCAGTGCAACTGCCCTCCCTGTCACCCAGCTCAGATTAAAGAAGTATATAGATGGGATTACAGACCTCATATCAGCCTAGCCATATACTAGAAAAATGGATCAACTACTGTATCTAGGGCTTTAATAGATACTGGGCCAGAGGACTCTCTTACATATGGAAACCCTGATAAATTTAAACATGAAACCCCTATTACCATCACAGGACTTGGAGGGGCAGAAATACCAACCAGACAAGTTAAACTATGATGGAAATTGGGCAGTTACCTAAAAAAGAATATACAGCAGTAATTGTACCTGTTTTTGAATACATCGTTAGGATAGATATATTGAGAGGTATGACTTTAAATTTGCCTGAGTGGAGATACCAATTTGCAATAAGGAAGATAGGAATTAATGCAGTTCTAGTGGGTAAAATAAAAATGGACCCAGTCACTTTACCTGAACCTTCTGAAGTAATTACTTTAAAGCAGTATCACATGCCAGGTGGCCAAGATGAAATTACCAATACTATAAAGGAATACATTGAGTTAGGAGTGTTAGTCCCTACAACCACTGGATGGAATAATCCTGTCTGGCCAGTCTGAAAGTCAGATGGGATGTGGAGAATGCCAGTGTCTTATAGCCAATTAAATAAAGTTATTCATCCCTTGTATGTTGCTATTCCAGATACTGCTACCTTAATAGAAAGGATCCAGAAGCATGATGCGACTCGGTACACAGCTATTGATTTAGCCAATAATTTCTTTACTATCCCAATAGATTCTACACAATGGGACCAGTTTGTTTTCATTTGGCAGGGCAGACAATATACTTTCACCTGCTTGCCACAAGAATATCTGCATAGTCCTACTATTTGTCATAGGATTGTGGCTGAGCATTTGGATCAATTAAAACTGCCTGGCATATAACTTACCCACTACATAGATATTATGATACAAGGAAAAAAATATAGAAGAGTTTGATGTTTCTAATTGATCATATGAAAAACAAAGAGTGAGAAGTTAACCCTGCAAAGGTTCAAGGACCAGCTCAAACAGTAAAATTCTTAGTCATACAATGGAATAAGGGGCTGTGAGAGATTCTTCCACAAGTCCAACAAAAGATTCAGGATTTTCCTATTTCTCCCATTAAGAAAGAGGCCCACAAGTTCATAGGATTATTTAGATATTGGATATATCACATACTGCATTTAGGGCAGATTCTGAAACCCTTATATAAGGTTACTAGGAAGAAATATGAATCTGATTGGGGACTTGAGCAGAGTAAAGCTTTTGGAAGCCAAGGCTGCTGTACAGTTGGGCCTAGATATATGGCCCATACAAAGTGGTCCAATGGAATTACAAGTGACTTTACCGGAGTTTATGGCAAAAACAATAAAGCTGAAATGACCCTTAGGTTTTTGGTCTAGGAAGCTCCCTTCATCTGGAGTTCAATACACCCCTTTTGAAAAACAGTTGTTAGTTGCTTATACTAGGCCTTGGTAGAGACGGAACAATTGACTCTGGGCCGTGAAGTAATATTAAGGCTTGGAATTGAAATTATGACCTGGGTAATGAGTACCCCAGCTTCCCACAGAATTGGACATGCACAAGAGGCTAGCATAATTAAATGGAAATGGTACATTCCAAACATTTCTAAAACAGGCAAAAGTGGAGTTTCTGCTTTACATGAATCTATAGCACACATAACTACTGAGAGAAGTGATGCATCCCTTGAACCAAAGCAACTGTCGCTATAGTTCTTGGTAAAATGGAATGAGGGACATGATGGATTAACTGAAGAACAAAAAAAAACTTGCATGGTTTGCTGATGGGACAGCAAAATATTTAGGCCATAAAAGACATTGGAAAGAGGTAGCCTTTAACCCATGTACTAGGCAGCCTTTGGAAAGTACAGGAACAGGTGGAAGTAGTCAATATGCTGAACTGATGGCACTGCATCAAGCTATCAAAACAGAACAAGGAGGACAGTGTCGTATATTTTCTGATTCATGGGCTGTAGCTAATGGGTTGGCTACATGGATGCCCATGGGAAAAATCAAAATTGGGAAATTCATGGTAAACAAGTCTGGGGCAAAGAATTATGGGAAAATATATGGGACATGTCTTTGGTTACTAATTTGTCAGTTTTTCATGTAGATGCTCATGTGGCCCTCACTGCACCAGAACAAGTACAATGCACATGCTGATCAACTAGCAAAGATTGCTACTCAACATATTGTCCCTACTCTGAAACCAACTGATGATCCAATACTAGCAAAAGGGGTCCATCAAATGGCTGGCCTTGTAGGGGCCCAGGCCACACACCATTGGACACAAGATCGAGGTATTGCTCACATTCTGCTATCTCCACCTCAACCAGTTCCTGTAGATAGAGTAATTAATATCTCCTCATTGTGGAAAATAAATAAGTCTTTCTTAGAATCTCTAGGAAGGGAAAAGGGATTCTCCTAGACAATTAGTACTGCAGGTGATCTTCCATACCACTCCTAGAATGTGAGACACATTGGGAGAGAAGAGGTTTTAGTCAAATCTCAGAGAGAACCATTCTTTAGGGGTCCCCTAGGTCTCTGACTTGATGTGAAGTGGGAAAGAGTACAAGTTCTTCTTGGGACAAGAGCTTATGATGCAATGCAATGTCCTTGACACCATCTTGAATGAGAGAACTCTTACTTTCTTTTTCCTTTAGCCTCAGTCTTACGTGCCTCTCTGTGCTGAGCCAATCAAGTATGCACAAGTGGACTCTAGCCAATCAGATGCTGAGTAGAATTGTGTATATACAGAGAGCTAGTATTGAGAAAGCATGCATTAAGAGAGCCAACATGGAGAGGGTGAGCCAGTGTTGAGAAGGAGAAGAATGAACATTGAACACTGAGCAGACAGGAGACCTCTGAGAGTAGAAAGGAGACCTCTGATAGCAGAAACTCACTGAAGGAGTCTCCTATCTTTGAAAGTGAATAGAGCTGTAGGGCAGAAACCTGCCCATGGGAAGGAGCCTTAGGTTAAGCCCCTTATAAGAGCTGTTAAAGTGAATTGAGCCATTATCATAGAACCTCTGGGCTTTGAAAGTTAATTGAGATGGCAGCCTTGATAATGTATCATTATTGTAGTTGCCCTGTTAAGCTTTTTTTCCTAGAGGCAGAAGCCCCTGAGTTCTGGAGTGGAGCAGTTGCCATGAGCTAAGACATGGAGCAGAAGCAGAGAGATGCCTATGTGTGAATCCAGGCAAGAGTCAGGAGTGAGCAGCCCATGAAGAAAGAGCCATGGAACTCGGAAGTCACCCTTCAGTTAAGATGAAAGAGGACTTTACTTGGAGACTTTATATTGATTGAGGAGATTGTAATTTACTGTGATCCAGGAGTGGACCATGTGTTTGTGCTTTCTGCTATCACTTAAGGATGTGTTGTGCTAGGGAACACCCTAACCTGGGACCCCCGATTTTGGGGATGCAATGATATATGTTGTGTACCATATTACATGCTGAGTGCTATGCCATGATCTGGATGAGGTTTGGTTTAAGGCTGTATAGTCACCTTAGTAATAAGTTGTTACGTTGCTATGAATGTTATGCTTTAGTTTATTGAGCAATGTTAAGTTCTGAATAAATAGAGAGTTTACTGTGTAATATGTGTGCTATGCAACTAGACCCTTAAAATTTTTCACAGCAGAATCCTCTAGTGTGCTGCTGTGATTACTTAGCACAGTGTTTAGTCATTCAGTTGAGCCCAACTCTTCAGGACCCTAAGGATCATAGCCAGCCAAAACTGTCCATGTGGTTTCCTTGGCAAGGATACTGGAGTGGTTTCCCATTTTCTTTTATGGTCGATTAAGACAAATGGAGGTTAAGTGACTTGCCTAGGATCACTGAGCTATTATCTGAGGCTGGATTTGAACTCAGGTGTTTCTGACTCCAGGCCCAGTGCTCTGTTGACTGAGTCACCTAGCTACCTCATTTCCACATTTATGTACCAGGCAATTTACTAGACACTGAGGATACAAGGGCAAAACATGAACAGTGCTTCCACAACTATTCTTTTAAGAGGGATATACAGACAAGTACAAGTTAGAGACTGATTGGGAATACACAAAGTGCTCCAGGATTATCTGAGGAGAGAGAAATAGGAATCTTGGGAATTGGGGAGTATAAAACAAAGGAGTTGGCACATTGGTTTAGCCATGCAGAAAAATGAGGAATATGAGATAAGTAGGAAGTCCCTAACAGGGATTGAAGATAGTCAATATGAAGCACAAAACTAGAAGATTACATATATGTTGAAAGGAGCACAATGGTCTGGTATGACTAGAACATGTGGCTGTATGTGAAGGGCAATAATGGTGAGAAATTTATGAATTGAAATTAGGAATTTTCATTTTAATTTCACAGAAAAAGTTATTATTGTAATACTTCAATAGCCAATCAATGGTGCCCCCAAAGTATAACTGATTCCAAAGACATTCACTTATTTGCATACACAAGAGTTTCAAATGCATCCAAGTGAACACGAAAACAGGCAAATTTACCAAACTGCAAGCACAACATATTTACCAAACTGCAGTGACCTGTGATTTCCCAGGGGTGTGAGCTCCCTCCATCAAATTTTAATAGAACATATGATTTAAAGCTGGAGGTTCAGAGAGGTTAATGATAGAAAGACCAGGTGGATGAAGTGATGTATTTTTTTAAAATAATTTTACTAGAGTTTTATCAGTTTCTCCTATCTTTGCAAATTCACTTCAAATATAAATAATTACAAGCAGATATTATAGTTCTACTTTGAAATAAAAAAATTCTACTATCTTTGTTTTCTTTCCATTTATGGGTAAAAAAAATGTACTGTGTCAATTGGTACAGTATGTCCCTACAAGACATTCTTAAATTCTGGTCATTCTATTAATGACTTGTCTATAGTCATACACACAGTAAGGGTTTAGGTAGGATTTTAACTTGAGTCCTTTGGACTTCAAGTTTAGCATCCTATGCATTATGTTATATTGTAATACCCCAAGCCTATTACATATTTGGACAATTGTTGACCAAATTAAAACAAAGGTTCGAACTGAAGGTGGCACACATAATAGGTGTTTAATAGATGTTTATTAAATGGAATTGTATTGAATTGGAGTGGGAAGACCTGATGCAGGGAGACCCAAAAGTAGGTTATTTCAATAGTTCATGCATGAAGTGATGAGAGTTGGCATATGTGTCAAAAGAAAAAAAATGGGTGGTGGTAGCATATAAGAGATGTCACAAAGGTAGAATTGATGAGACTTGGCAACAGATTAGATATGGGAGGTAAGAGGGAGGAGTCAAAGATGACACCTAGGATGAAGCCTTGGTTTGCTTTGAAAAGTCTTCCATTTCGTTGTGCTGCTGAAAGTCTAAAACAATTCATGGCCAGTGGTTAAATCACCTCCTACCAACCCACTCCATTCAATAAAACTCCAGTGGAGTTTATTCACTAGAATTGAATATAAAATTGTGTTTGACTTTTAAAGCCCTTCACAACCTGGCCCCTTTCTAACTTTATAGTCTTTTTATATCTTATGATCAAGTTACACTGGCCTCCTTGTTGGTCCTCCCACATAACACATAATTAGAATGTTCTCAGTCAGTCAACAAATATTTATTAAGCATCTTCGATGAACCAGGACTCACAAATATGAAAAAGACAACCCTTGCCTTCAAGGAGCTTACAATCTAAAGGAGGAAGATGGCACACAAAAGAAAGCTGAAAAGGGAGAGGCAGTGTTACCAGATCAAGGGCATGATAGAGATGCCCAGAGGAATATAGCCAGATTTAAATAAAGCAATGATTGACCTTATTCTGCAGAGGGGGGCCTAGTGACAGAAGATACTGAGGAGATATATCATCTTCCTCATTAGATTACAGGATCCTTGAGGCAGGAACTGTTTGTTTGTTTGTTTTACCTTTTTCACCACAGCACTGAGCACAATATCTGGCATGCAGTAGGTGTTTAATAAATGCATGTTGACTTGTTGGCTATAGATTGTTTTTCTCCTAATTTTTTAAAAAAATACATTTTTCTTTTTATCTTTCATTCTCATTATTCCCCACCTCCTCCTAAAATGAAACTCTCTGCTCTTGTGAAAAAGAAGAATAATTGAGTAAAAACTATTTGACATGGAAACCTCACACTATAACAAGAGTTTATAGTTTCCTACTTCTCTCACATGAGGTACAGAGTATGTTTCAGTATCTCTTCTTTAGCGGCTTCATGGTTCCCCCGCCCCCCTTGATTCATGGTTTAAATTTTATTTTATCTTATTCACTCATTCAATTATTTTTCTATTTGTTTGTTTTGACATTACTCTGGTCATGCTTTATATTGCTTTCTTGCTTCTGCTTATATCCCTTTGCCATTGTTTATACAAATCATTTAATGTTTCTCTGAATTATTCATATTCTTCATTTCTTATCACACAATAATGATGCATTGCATTCATGTACAATTATTTCTTTGGCCATACTCTGCTGAGCATGAACTCGCTCATTTTGTTTCCAGGTTTTACTACCGTAAAGAGTGTTGCTATGAATATCTTGGTGTATATTGGACTTTATGTCTGTCTTTTATTTCCTTAATGTTTTTCGACCATACTACCAATGAGATTTCTGGATCCAAGGGTATAACCAGCTTAATCACTTTTCTTACACAATTCCCAAATGAAATCCCGAATCATCAATCTTTTCAGAGCCCTATCAACTGTTCATCATTGAATTTGTCTTCCCATTGTGTATGCAACAATTATTCCAATCTTTTTTCTTTCATCTTTACAAGTTTACATCAAATGAGGTGAAATTCCAGAGATATTTTTTAGACTTTATTCAATAATGCAGTTAGATTGGGGGAAGGGAAATAATATAATTTTACTCACTACTATAAAAAAATCTACTCAGAATTTTTTTTCTCAAAGCATCAGTCAATCAAAATCGAATGCCTGCCATGTATCTAGTACTGTAAAAGTTCTCTAAGGGATCCTAAGAAGGACAACATAACTCCTCCCAGATTAGGTATTTGAAAGGTAAGACTACTACTTACAAAGTGTCTAGTGAAAAAAATAAACAGGGTCATATAAATCACAGGACTAAATCAAGTGGTACAGAAGGTCTGTGATGCATGAGATTAGAGGTAATGAGTCTCCTTAAGTCTACCATGAAAACTCTAGCCTTTGGGTCATTGCTACTTTTCCCAGGTTCAGTGTGGATTATTAGGAGGAGAAACGTGTTATGTAAATCTTTGCCTATACAACCTTACCTACACAACACTCTATTCAAAGATGATAATAAAAGGTGAACCTGTCTATTCCACCAATGAAGCATCTCTAGCATTTATAATCTCCTCTCTTTTTCCACAACCACCAATCTAGTATAAGGCTTTATTGCAAGACTCTGGAACTTCTGGAGTGTCTTTTAAACAATTGGTTTTCCCTTCCTTTATCTCCCTACTAGTAATCTTTCTTATGATCATATCCACCAAAAATCCTTAGTGTTTCTCTATTTTCTAAATAATGAAGCCTACAGTCCATTACTTGACATTGAGGTTTTTTGTTTTCACATCTTTGAAACCTCAGCTTTCGAAGACTTAGTTCAAGTACCTTCTCCTAATGTGGAAATTTCCCTGAGCCTTCTAGTTGTTGTGACCCTCTTCAAATCATCATCTTGCCATGATTATAGTGGACACAATATTTGCTAAACTGAATTAAAGGAGAGAAGATCCTCTCTAACCAACATTATCTCATAGTATTTCCTGCTATGAACTCTACACTCCAAGCAAATTGGACTACTTTCTGTTTCTTGAATATGCACGGTGCTTTTCCATCTCCATTTAAGGAGGGAGTATAGACCAGCCATATCTTCATTTTGCAGCCAGGTGAACTTTATTTAATTTCTTGAGACTTCTTCACTATATCCCCAGAAAATTCCTAATTGTGAGATTTATTCTGCAAAATTAAATCAATCTTGGAACTCATATTTCATTACTGTTCCTCTGATTGAACACCAGAGCCATGAACAAAAAAAAATCTACATTTAAGTAGCAGGTCTAGACCAGATATCTCTTCCTTCCCCAGTGGCTGTGCTTTTTTGGACTTCTTTGAACTATTCCATCATACTCCTGCACTGAGGGTATTTTCTCCACACAACACCCAGTACCTCTTCAGCTTCCTTTTGTGTGTGTATACTCCCTTTGAATTTTAAGGACAGAGACTGTCTTTATTTTTCTTATTTATATTTCTTGTGCTTAGCATAGTTTCTAGTAAATAGTAGGTCCTTAATTTTTTTTAAAATTCTGTTTCTTTTCTTCCCTATCCCCCCATTGATACTATCCCAAAGGAATAACCCTTTCTTCTATATTACAAGACTCTTAGGAATATGTGTATCTTCATCTGTCAAACTCATAGCCAGTCTTAAAGTCAAATTTAAATTTCTCCCTCTCCAAGAAGCTTTCCTGGATTCCCCTTTAAACATCACATAGAAGTTTGCTTTTGTTTTGGACCTCTCCGGTACACTTAGATTGTAATATTTGTGTTATAATTATCAATGTAAGTTTTCCTTGTGCTAAACTTCAACTCACTGAAGGTGGATGATTTGATGGTGAAATCAGAATTTAGGAATGCTGTTTTACCTAAACTTTGTATTTTCTTTAGTTTCCAGCACATAGTAGGAACACAAAAAAGTCTGTATATTCTCTTTTCAATTAAAAATCTGAAAAAATGTTACATGGAAAGCCACATGTGGGTAAAGTCATATATGAGCAGAGAAATCAAATGCCTAAAAGAAACAGGTGTCTACTGCATTCCTAGAATTCTAGAAACTGATATTCAAAACATCAAGAAGTGTCTTCTGATTCATCTGCACATGGTAGTGTTTAAGCCACATTTTCAAACATGCAATATAAATCTAAACACTATCCAGTATTAGGCTAGGGCTAGTGTTATGAACATTGGGCAATGATAAAAACAAAGCTGCAAGACCACTTGTCAGGCAAATTATGGAGTGATATTCAAATAGGTAGTTGAATTAAATCACCTGTAAGATTGCTTCTGGTGCTATTCACCAGATTCTATGCAGAAGGTAATTTAATTTAGGAAGGAAAATGGTTGATTCAATAAACACTGTCCACTTAGGAAACTTCTTTTGATCTTGACCCTATCTCTAAACAATGGAGTCCATCTGGTGATTTATGGTTGCCCCAGGGTGTGACCTTTCTTTGGCACATCTTTGCCTTCTGCTTCATTTCTTTGAGAGCCTGCAAATAATAATATACTTGATGGCTACTCAGATTTTGTCAAGTTGACTCTCTAGGCATTCTTCTGCTAGGTGATGACAAATCTAGGAATGCCCTTTGTTGACACTTCATTTGTTGCCTTTCCCTCTTTCCTTTTCTTAATGAAATCTGGACTGTGCACATTCTCACATCTTCTATAACATGTATATGACATTTGAAAAGAAAAGAAACCAGGACGTTCAACGTTTTCCACAATCAGCTGGTCAGTTATAAAAGGGCATATTGGCAGGCCTTCTGAGTAAAGGAGGTTATAGGTGCTTCTGAACATAGATGGAAAGTGTCATTGGGGTGTAGGTAGAAAAATTGTGTCAGCTGTATATGGAGAGAGTCACTCAAAGTGGGTAATTTGTCTGTCATATTAGAATAGTTTTTATCTGTCATTCTCTCTATAAACTTTGGAAGACTGGTGACTAGCCATGAGAGTAAGAAGACAAGGGTTGAGAGAGAGGTAAAGAATGGGTGAATGAATAGGAGGAGAAGCCTTGCAGTTGTTTTACTTTGCTCTTACAATTCAAAAATTGTGAACTTGTTTTCACATGGTCAATTTATATTTTGAAAATCTTCAGCAAATGGTTTATTCATTTTTTTTTTACCATTTACCTTCTAAGAAATGGTTCTCAATAATATATCTATACCTGTATATTTATATATACATATATGTGGACACATATATGTGGATATACATACCTATATATGTCAATTCATTATATATTTTATATATTGGACTTTCACTCTAATTTATCATCTAGTTCTGTACCAAAGAATATCTACTCTTCTTAAATACTTCCAAATATGAAGTTTTAAATGGTCTATTCTAACATCCTAACAAAATGGGCATGTTCCTTATTCCTTTTATATTTTAAACCCATTTCTTCTTGAGCAGTTCCCCCGATCTCTCTCTCTCTCTCTCTCTCTCTCTCTCTCTCTCTCTCTCTCTCTCTCTCTCTCTCTCACACACACACACACACACACACACACACAGAACATGCCTAATCAACATTCTTCTGATAAAAACCATTTACCTGAAAATAATTCTAATAACATTCTTTTCTTCTAAAATGACTTGTGATACAGGAGTCAGAGGGCTTTGTTTCAAATCCAGGTTTTGATGCATGACTGTGTGACCCTGGTTAAGAAGAGGAGAAAATTCCTAATATATTGAAGATACAATACATGTTGGGAGAAACTCAAGATATAAACTCAGAACAAGAGAGTAAATCAATAATACATAAAGGTAGAAGCAATTGGCAAATCATTTAATCCCTCCCTAATTCATAACTTGGCCTTAACTCCTCCTCTATAAAATGAGAGAGGTAATTATATGGTGTCTAGGGTCCTTTTGAGCTCTAAATCTTTTTTCAAAAAATTCAATGTCCACAGGGTTCCAAATGTAGATGGAAGAAATGAAGAGATGAAGAGATAAAGAAAGGAAACTGTTCATTTAGTGGATACCCTGATAAGCAAAGCTCAATGATTTAATGAGATAATAAATATTAAAACAAAGCCAAAATACTAAAAACTGTAAGCATCTGTGATATCTACTATAAAAAGCACTGACATTGAAAATAGATCAAGAAAAGATAATTTAAGAATCACTGGACTCCCTTAAAAGTGTGCTCAAACAAAAAAAGTTCTTTGCTTTTAATACCAGTAATATTAATAAAAACCTAATTAGGTAGTTAGAACTTTAAAGTTTGTTAAATGCTTTACAAAAAGTATTTCGTATTTCCTCACGACATCCCTGAGAAGTAGGTGCTATTATTATTATTCCCATTTTATAGGGAGGTATCTAAGGCAGGTAGAAGTTACGGAACTTGACCAAAGACACTCAGCAAGAAATTGCAAAGAACACTCTCCAGAACTATTAGAAAGACAGGCAAAGTGAAAATAGAAAATGTCCACCAGCCACTTTCTTAAGAAAGTCCAAATTGAAAATGCCCACAAATATTAGAGTCAAAAATCTTGCAAGTTGCCATAAAGAATTCAAATACCAAGGAATTTCAGACAGGGTCATACAAAACTTGCTAAATCTTCTGTTTAAACAAAACAATACAAAGAGAGGAAGTCTTGGAAAAGAGCATTCCAAAATGAAAGAAAAAAGCATGCTTCCAAGAATAACATCTTGAAGAGCTGAGCATAATTCTACAACTTTTAAAAGAAAAGCACCTTAAATAATTCAGATGAAAAGAACAAAGCTGGGCAGAATCTTTGAAAAGGAAAGGCAAGAGACAAAACAAACAAAGAAAGCAAAGAAGTGAAAACAAAGTGGGCATTCATCATTTAAGAAATGGCTAAGCAAATTATGGAGTACATATAGAATAGAATATCATTGTGTTATAAACAATATTTGCTGTGGATGTATTCAGAATAACTTGGGAAGACTTCTATAAACTGATACAAAGTGAAAAGAGCAGAACCAGGAGAATCCATTTACACTGTAACAAAATGTGCATTAAAGAAGTTCTTATATTCATATATCATCATTTTTGTTCCATTAGTGTATGCTGAAATATCTAGGCCTATGAATTTTTGTTGAGTTAATAATTTAAAAAATAAAATTTATATTGAGTAAAACTAAAAGGCTTTGAAGTCATCAAAGTGTAACATTTACCTTCAGGTATAGAACTACAAATGCTCAAAAGCTAACGATCATCTCTGGGAAGATGCCTACAACTAAGAAAAAAATGTCGTTTGTAATTTTTGTAGGGTATGTCATATCAATCAATGAAGAGACACTTGGGTTTTTGAGATCTCTGTCCAATGAAAAGTCCTGTTACACTTCTCTCTTGGTTGTTTCTTTTAGAAAATCTTGTTTTTTGCTGGTTTCAGAATCAAGATTTATCTCAGGGCTCTTGCTGCTGCCTCTGGAAATCAGATGCATCATGGAGGCAGTGCTCTACCTTCACTCTTCAGATCATCATCTGCTCTGTTGTTACTCCACTTTAAGTCAACCAATTTTCCAAGCTGTGATGAGCATCAGCCTTAACAGATACCATATGTTCTGATGCTCTAGCCTGAGGGTATGTACTGCCTTGGCAACTGCATATGGGGAGTTCAAACTCAAGAAAGGAAAGAACTCTTTGGAAAGAGAAACTGATGACAAGTCTTTAGGCAGAAAGTTTTAAACATTGAGTAAAGGCCAGATTTGCTTGAGAATTTTGCTGCTTTCTGATTACAAGAAAAAAAGAGATGATAAAATAACTATACAAGAAGCATTTGTTAAGCACTGCCTATATGCTAGGCACTATGTTAAGCCCTGGGGATACAAAGAAAAAATAAAATAGCCCCTGTCCTCAAAGAACATATTGATTGCTTGGATGAATTGCAGCATAATGAAAAGAACCTTGGATTTAAACTGCTTAAGATATATAGATATTCATAAATATACGTGAATACATACATTATACACAAATGCATACATTACACACACACACACACACACACATATATATATATATGGATATAGGTATATGTAATAGGGTCTTGGAACATTCCCAGATGTCCTAACATGGAGGAACCCTTTTTCTTTGCATTCCCTACCACACGGGTAGGAATGGTCTCCCTTCAATTGTCTGCATAGCTCGAACAGGCTAGTTCTTCAAATTTTGTAGACTAGAATAGTCTTACCCCTTATTTGCTGTGTCCAGAAGGTAAAGATAATACATAATTCATCCACAACATATGTGAACCAACAGGGCAGGAAGGGCTACATTCTTACCCCAATGCCATTCCTGGCTTTTTCACCTTGGGGCTTCAAGAAATGGACCTAGGGTCTTTTTTATTCTGTTTAGTTGATCATTCTCAGTTCCAGGTTTAGGTGCCAATCCAAATCACACAAGAAGTTTAAGCCATAGTAGCCTTGGAGCTAATATTTCAGACAGGATATTGCAGCTAGCCAGCCTAGCAAGGGAGCCTTAAGAATACAAGATAATTGGAACTGGAACTGAAGGAGGGTGGGTTGGGGGTGGACCTGAAACATGGCATTCTGCCATATAATAATTAAATTAAACTATAGATATAATCTAGTTCCCTATCTTTCCCCAGACAGTGAGGTTGTATATGTTAGTGGGTCTTTGTATATTTATTAATATATATATATATGAAGTAAATGTCCCTTTGTGAAAACTAATCTCAGTTTCAGTGGTTAAATGGAATTGGAATGTAGGGGATGTATCTCCTGAAATTGAGGAGAAACAATCAATTGGAGCTAAATCCATTAGCAGAGAGCCTAGATACACCAAAGCCCCTTTGGAAAAGATTGATATGTAATATACCTTTCTTAAGGTTATGGGGGTCATTATAATCAGTATTTCCCAAAATAATTTATGATAAGACTCATTAGTAGACAGATCCTTTGTGAATATGTGTATGTAATATGTATATGAAATACATAGAGTAGAAACAGAGAGACAGAGATAAAGAAAGAGATAGATATATGGAGAGAGAGAGAGAGAGAGAGAGAGAGAGAGAGAGAGAGAGAGAGAGAGAGAAAGAGAGAGAGAGAGAGAGAGAGAGAGAGATGTGTTATGCATGTTCATGTATACACTAAAGAATCTTGAAAAAACCCATATAAACATATACATATATGTGTATGTATATACACACATGTACGTATGTAAACACACATATATTCATTAAATGTATTCTAGCTTGCAAAACATGACAAACTGCTGAGATCATAAATAGAATATTTGTCTCCAGTTATATTTATTCAAGGTCAATTTTTGTCTTTCAGAAACAAATATTCATTGAGAATATATCTGCACATCTCCATTTGGTATCATTATTTCCTCCATTTAAGTCCTATTTCAGAAGAAAAAAAAGTAAGTCTTATTCCAATAACTCATTTTGGCAAGCGTTCTTGATGCCTAAGCCTGAGAAGACTGCAAGCTATGGCATATTCTACTAAACTGAAAGCTTTCAAATACAGAGGTCCAGTGATGGATGATATGTCTGAGAATCAAGTAAAAAAGTTTGGAGAGAGGTACATTTGTCTACAAAGTAATGTCTTTTTGTTTTTGTTTTTCCAGAGGTAGGAACTTAGTAATACTGTTTGCTGAGGCACAGGGGAATTATTGAAGACTATATCTAACTGATGGAGTCTTAGATACATAAAATATTGAAGCATTTCCTTGAAATGGCCTCTATGTCAAAAATGATGCCAGAATACAACTATATTTTACAAAAATCCAAAATCCCCTGAAAATCCTACTGTAAAAATTTCTATCACTGTTTATAAAAATCTTCACTTTAGCTTGTTCTTTTCTACTCAAGACATCTTCCAATCTTTTATTCCTCCTATCAGAGTGTTCTTGGCTCCTTTTCTGGCTGTTTGATTACTATTCATTGTCTATTCTAGCTTAGATTAAAACCTAGATTTATGAAATCAAAATCAATTTGTGAAATTGAAACTTTCTTCTCTTGTTGGAAAATAGCATTTAAGGTTCCATTTTATTTTATTAATTTTTTTTTTAATCAGCAAATTATGTACTGTAGGATCTCATATTCTATATCTTTTAGATATAGTTGTAGTAATTATACTGCATTCTACTCTGGAATAGCACTTGTAAAAAGGCTGTCCCTTTCTCACTTCCCTTAATTCAAATCCAACTACATGTTCATTAGAGGTGATTGTCAGTGATACCAGAGAGGGCAAGTTCATTCAGGTAATTAGATAACTCAGAAGGAACTATGATCCACTCCTTTACAGCATTTCAAAAATGGTAGTTGATAACTCAACTTTTTTCTTTGGCACATTTTCTGAATATGACAGCAATTTCAGAACAAGTTAAAGAAAATTTTACTTTTGAGCCTGGTACTTTAATAAGAACAAATTTTAAAATAACATTATTATCAAAATAATTGTTCATATCAAATTTTGATACAAAATATTTTTACTTTATCAATACCTTCCAATACCCTGCATTCTCTTCATACCGTAGATTTTTGAGGATGATATAAATGGTATTGCGATTTAATTAAGGATAAGATTTCTCGTGGCTTTCAGATTTGGCGTGATTGGACTAATATCTACCAGGACTTTTATATACTCACACAACAGAAATGTAAGAGGGCACAGTATTGCCTAAACAAATATTTACTTAGAACCTGATTGGTCCTTGCCTCTATTGATGCAATTTCTTGATCACTGAAAAATCGGGGCTCTTTCTGTTTGGTGGATGTCTAAAGATCATTTTTGTCTCCATACCCTACTCTGTAGACTAGAACTACTTATGAAGATGGGGGAGAGAAATACCTACAAAACCTATCCCTACACCCTTGATGTATACTTTTGCAAAGTAAACATGTTTTCGTTAACTGTTAGAAGAGTTACACGTGTCTCATGCTTTTTGTTTTTGTGTTTGTTTTTTTCCCAAACCAAACCTCAATTATCATGGTGCTTGCATTTTGCCCACCCTTAACAGTTAGGGTGCAAAGGGCTTGATAAAGGTACTATTAAAGGGTGCCTACTATAGTTAAATGTTTTCTAGCCAGATCCTATTTTAACCTGTGTAAACTAAATGCGTTAAACATTGGAAACACATGGACATAGGACTTAACCTCTCTTCTCTCTCCAGGCAACTCTTCAAAACAAAATTTGAGGAGAGTAGTTGATCTGCATTTTTGGAGGGTGATTTCACTTCCTCTATTGCTTAAACCAATGAAATGATAGTTCAACGCTTCTCCACAAAACAACGTCATGCTTTTAGTGATTTCATCAGTTCCTGTGGATTTAATTAACATCCCTATGCTGACCATTCTCAAAATCTACCTATTTTGCCATCATTTCGCTGGTGATTTCCAGTCTCAGATTTCCAACTGCCAGGTACATATCTTGATCTGGATGTCCGGGAGAATCTTTAACTCCACATATCCAAGGCTGAATCCATTATCTTTCCCCCTAATTTCCATTACTACCTTCCAAATTACTGTAGAGCATGACATCATTCTTCCAGTGCCTTAGGCTCATAACTTAGGTGTCATGGTCAACTCTTCGCTGAGGTGTTGTCTCACCTCAGATCTATTGCCAAGATGTGTCAATTTTACCTTTGTAACATCTCTCCAATATCCCTGCTTCTCTCCTCTGATACTGCCCTCCTCTCTAGTGCAGGTCCTCATCACCTCATCACCTCACTCCTGGACTGTTGCAATGCATTGCTGGAGGGTCTGCCTGCCTTGTCTCTTCCCACTCCATTTTATCCTCTATTCAGCCACAAATAACTCAACTGATTTTTTTCTAAATACATATATGCATGCATGCAAATATATGTATGCGTGCATGCATGTATGATGTTTTAGTTACATGGAATTTCTCCCCATTAGATTTTCCCAAAGCCCAGGTCTAACCATGTCATACCCTTAATCAATGAACTCCTATGATTCACTATCACCTACAGCATCACATGCAACATCACCTGTTTGGCATGTAAACCCCTTCGTAACGTAGCCTTTTCCTACCTTTCTAGTCATCTTACACTTTATACGCTGACATGTACTTTTCAATCCAATGAAACTGACTTTCTTGCTGTAACAGTACTAAAAAAGACTTGCCTTCTCTTGGCTGTAAGAATTTTTGCTCATTTATTTCTGGCTGTCCTCCATGACTAGAATCTTCTCCTCTCCTCTACCTCCTGGCTTCTTTTAAGTCTCAACTAAAATCTTATCTTCTACAGAAGTTTTTCTGAGTCTCTCTGAATTCTAGGGCTTTTCTTCTCTTTTTTATTCCCATTTATCTCTTATAAAGCTTCTTTGTAAAATTGGTTTGTTTGCCCCACTTGATCATCATGTCCTTAAGGTAGGGATGGTATTTTGCCTCTCATTGTATATATACCTAGTACTTAGCATAGTGCCTGGAACTTAGTGGGCAATTAATAAATGTTTATTGACTGACTGACTGAAAAAAAACCAAACCTTTGACATCTAGTTCATTCCCTTTTAAATGAAAAAAAATGCAAGCCAATGAGACAAAATTACTTAAACAATTTCCTAAATCTAGGTTGTAACATGGGCCAGATTTGAATGTAAGCCTTTTGACTCCAGTGCATCTTTCATATACTATGTATTCTTCAATATTATAAAATTTTATATTAATAATATAAATTGGAATATTCCTTTTCTTACGAAATTGGCACAATTTCAAATGGAACTTCTACAATCACTCACTACAATATACATTCCCTGGAAATGGCTCAACAAAACCTTATAACAGAATAGTTGCAATATTGTTATGAGGTAGCAAGCTAAGAATGAATCCACTTATTTTTAAAATGGGTCTGCACCTATTTTTTTTTCACAATAACAGCTATATTGTTTTGTTTTGTTTTAACTCGGGGGTTTATTTTACTTAGTTTTTTATTTCTCCCAGTTACATATGAAAACAATTTTTAAGTTTCATTTTTAAAACTTTGAGTTCCAAATTATCTACCTTCCAACCTCCCCATCCCCCTTCATTGAGAAGGCAAGAAATTCCAGATAGTTTATACATGTGTAGTCATGTCAAATATTTAGTCATGCTGTAAAAGAAAACATAGACAAAAAACCCTCAAGAAAAATAAATTAAAAAGTATGCTTCAATTTGTATTCAAAAACGCTAAAATTAAGAGAGATCGAGAAAGATTTCTGTAGAAGATAAAATTTTAGTTGGGACTTAAAGAAGCCAGGAGGTAGAGGAGAGGAGAGAGAGTATTCAATAAATTCTTTCTCTGGGGATGGATAGCATTTTTAATCAAAAGTCCTTCAGAGTTGTCCTGAATCATTGAATTGGTGAGAAGAGCTAAGTCATTCACAGCTGATCATCTTACAATATTGCTATTACTTTGTACACAAGACATTTCACTTTACATTAGCTCATATAAGTCTTCCCAGGTTTTCTTTTTATGTGAGAGCATCCTGCTCATCATTTCTTGTAGTACAATAGTATTCCAGTATAATTATATACTACAATTTGTTCAGTCATTTCCCAATTGTTGGGCATCCCCTCAATTTCCAATTATTTTCCACCAGTAAAGAACTACATTTTATTTTACATATAGCTCCTTTTCATTTTTTTTAAAATTTTAATCTCTTTTGGGAAGAAGGAAGAGACTACTACAGATCTAGTAGTGCTAATGGTAGGTGAAAGGATATGCATGTTTTTTTAATAGCCTTTTGGGGATAGTTCCAAATCCTTCTATAGAATTTTTTAATCAGTTCACAATTCCATTAACAATTCATTAATATCCTACTTTTCTTACATCACCTCCAACCTTTCTCAATTTCTTTTTCTGTCCTATTAGCCAATCTAATACATATGAGACAGTATGTCAGAATGGCTTTAATTTACACTTCTCCAATCAATAGTGAGTTAGAGCATTTTTTTCACATGGCTGTAGATAGCTTTGATTACTTCATCTGAAAGTTATTCATATCCTTTGATCACTTATCACATGGGGAACGGCTCCCATTTTTTAAATAAATGTGACTCAGTTTTCTATATGTTTGAAAAATAAGGTCTTTATGAGAGAAACTAGTTTCAAAATTTTTTCACAGTTACTATCACTAAATATAGTTCCCTCTATCCTATTTGCATTTATTCCATTCTTTCTCTAGTTTCACCCTGTCTCTCAAATGTGTTTTGCTTCTGACTATCCCCTCCCCTAATCTACCTCCCCTTTTGTCATCCCCCACCCTTCTTTTATTCTCTTCCCTTCCTACCTTCCTGTAGGGTAAGATAGATTTCCATACCCAATTGAGTGTGTATGTTATTCCCTCGTTGAGCCAATTCTGATGGGAGTAAGGTTCACTCACTCCCCACAATCTTCCCCATCTTCCTCTCTACTATAAAAATCTTTTTCTTGCCTTTTTATGTGAGATAATTTGCCCCGTTCTACCTCTTCCTTTCCTTTTTTTCCTGGTACATTCATTTCTTACCCATTAATTTATTTTTAATGATATCATCCCTTCATATTAAATTCACACATGTGCCCTCTGTGTATGTATACTCCTGCTAATTGCCCTAATAATGAGAAAGTTCTTATGACTTACAAGTATCAACTTCCCATGTAGGAACGTGTATGGCTTAACTTTTTTTAAGTCGCTTATGATTTCCCTTTCGTGTTTAACTTTTTATGCTTTTCTTGAGTCCTGTATTTGAAAGTCAGATTTTCTATTCAGCTTTGATCTTTTCATCAAGATTGATTGAAAGTCTTCTATTTCATTGAATATCCATTCCCCCCCCCAAAAGAATTGCACTCAGTGTTGCTGGATAGGTGATTCTTGGTTGTAATCCTAGCTCTTTTGCCCTCTCGAATGTCATATTCCAGGCCCTCTCATCCTTCAGGGTAGAAACAGCTAAATCTTGTGTTATACTCACTGTGGAAACACAATACATGAATTGTTTCTTTCAGTCAGCTTTCAATAATTTCCTCTTTACCTGGGAAGTCTTAAATTTGGCTGTAATATTCCTAGGAGTTTTCATTTTGGGATCTCTTTCAGGAGGTGATCAGTGGATTCTTTCAATTTCTGTTTTACCTTTTGTTTCTAGAATATCTGGGAGATTTTCCTCGATATTTCCTTTTGAAGATGATAGCCAGGCTCTTTTTTGATCATTGCTTTCAGGTAGTCTGACAATTTTTAAATTATCAGTTGTTGTTTTTCCAATGAGATATTTATATGATCTTTGTGGGTTTTTTCAATCTTTTGGTTTTATTCTATTGTTTCTTGAATCCTCAGAAAGTCATTAGTTTCCATTTGCTCAATTCTACATTTTTAAGGAATTATTTTCTTCAGTGAACTTCTGTACCTGCTTTTTCATTTGACCAAGTCTACTTTTCAAGGAGTTTTTTTTTTCTTCAGTGAATTTTTGTGCCTCTTTTTTCATTTGGCCAATTCTGCTTTTTAAGGAATTCTTCTCCTCCATTGGATTTTTGGACCTCTTTTACCATTTGACCTAGTTTGTTTTTTAAGGTGTTACTTTCTTCAGTATTTTTTTTGCATCTCCTTTACCAAGCTGTTGATGTGGTTTTTTTTTTGATGTGCGAATGCAGGGCAATTGGGGTTAAGTGACTTGCCCAAGGTCACACAGCTAGTAAGTGTGTCAATTGTCTGAGACCAGATTTGAACTCAAGGCCTCCTGACTCCAGGGCCAATGCTCTACTCACTTTGCCACCTAGCTGTCTCCTTGTTGATTTGTCTTTCAGGATTCTCTTGTATCACTCTCATTTCTCTTCCCAATTTTCCCTCTACTTCTCTTAGTTGATTTTCAAAATCCTTTTTGAGCTCTTCCATGGCCTGAGTCCAATTCATAGTTTTCTTGGAGGTTCTGGATGTAGGAGTGTTCACTTTGTTATCTTCTTCTGAGTGTGTGTTTTGATTTTCCTTGTCACCATAGTAACTTTCTACAGTCAGAACTTTTTTCTATTGTTTGCTCATTTTTCCAGTCTATTATTTGACTTTTAACTCTTTGTTAATGTTGGGCTCTGCATCCATGACTGAAGGTGTACTCTACCAAGTTTACCAAGTACTCTACCAAGGGTTTTGTGCAGCTGTTTTCAGAGATACTTCTAGGGACCTGTAAGTTTTCAGTTCTTACATGGTGGTATGATTTAAGGAGAGGTGTTTACTACTCTCCTGGCTTGTGCTGTAGTCTGTGAGTGACTACAAACACTCTTTTTTGGCCCTGGAATGGTAAAGAGGGTCCTCGCTCCACTGTGGCTGCATTCTCTGTCATGCTAGTGTTCTTCCTCACCTTGGGACTGACACCCAGGACTGTGATCTGGATCCAAGTGCGAGCAAAGCAACAGAGTTTTGCCTCATTGTTAGCAAAAAGACCCTTTCAATCTCCTCCTGACTAGTTGTTTGAGCCTCTTTCTATCTGTGGGATGAAAGCTCCAAAAGCAGCAGCAGCTGCTGCTGATTCAGTGGTTCCCAACACCTGTTCCTGATTTTTTTGGACTGGGGCTGTGCTGGGATGGCCTTCACTGAACTGTGTTCCACTCTCACCCAGATGTAAAAGACTTTCTCTGCTGCCTTTCTCAGTTGTCTTTTCCATCTATAGACTTGAGAGGTCTGTAAACCACCACTGCTGCCACTGATTCAGTTTCCCCAAGGCCTGCTCCTGGTTTTCTGGGTTCCAGTTTTTTTCTTATGTCATTCTCTGGACTGTGCTCTTCTCTCACTCTTATGAAATGGACCTTTCCTGTCAGACTTCTGAGCTGTCTTGGGTTGGACAATTGTTTCGCTTTGTCTTTTTTTTGGTTTCTGCTGCTCTAGAATATGTTTAGAGTAATTATTGAAAGTGTTTGGAGGACATTGGAGAAGAGTTTAGTCAAGTCCCTGCCTTTACTCCATCATCTTGGCTCTACCTCTATATCCAAATTTAAAAATATATATAAATATATGTATATATCTATATCTATATATTACATAAGGAAGGTATTTTAGCAATAATGAATTAAATAGAACCCTAATATACTATAAGGGTTAAGTGCCTAATTTACTATCAAGAAAGAATTTCACTTAGGAGGAATTAGGCACTTTTTACTTGACTTCTCCAAGCAAATCAGAGAACAAATGTCTGGAAAGAGGTTGTGCTTCATTCTGCTGCTTCCTCTACTGGAACTAAGTTTTAATTAATTTCAAAGAATCCCATTTATTCAGGGTCTGTATTGTTAAAACACCCTCTTCACTGCCACTCTGGCATCTGTCAATGTACCCTCTCTATCCCACTTTCCCCTGTGATCTTAAAAATAAAATAAGTAAAATTTCTACAAATTTCCCTCCTATTTAACTAAAATTATTTTACAATATGTCCTATAAATTATGGATTGTGTTGGCATATTTTAATATATTTTGTGTGAGTAAAAGGTGGGAAAATTCATGAAAACCAGAGGGCAAGGATATCATTATAAGCATTCTATTAAGTTTATAATTTGGTTTTCATATTCAGTACAGTTTGAATCTGAAACTTAAGAAATGGTGATTTCTTTATCCAGGGTGATTTTTTTTCTTTACTTCATCTCTCTTAAAAAACCCAGTTCTTCTAAATGATCTGATTTATGTTAAGAAGTAAAAAATGTTATTTGGGGGGTTCCTTCACAAAGAATATGGTTAAATTTTATTCTACTAGGTGAAGTTTCTGTTAATGGTTTTAATTTGAAATATTGCACAAGGCAATCTGGAAAGACATTGCTTCTCCAGCATCAGGCTTCCAACCTCATGACAAGTAATATAATCCTTGGTTTAGCTTATCTTCAAATGGGGCTAACAAATCTGCTGAGACCTGCTTCATTCGATTTAGTAGGAAAAAAGTTAACTTTATAAAACTCTATTATTCACACAAAAGTACAAGTTTTATTACCTGCACTGTGACAGAGAGGCAAAGAGCTCTAATTCTACTAGTTTCAGGGAACTGATCAATTCTTTTAATTACTACAGCTTCAAGCTGGATCGTCAAGCTAAATTCACCCAGTGAGTGCTTTACACTGTTCTTGGCATCTGCATTCATTGTTGACGGTAGACATATGCACTTGTGAATGTCTTTAGTTTAACAAATTTTGGAACTGGACTCAACCCATCATACATTCATTTATAATTCTGAGTTGCACAGAGTTCTTAGTGCTGCTAAAAGATAGTATTTTTTCCAGGTACTGGTTTGTAGTTTGGCTGGAGGGATCAATGCTATTTGGGAGGTTGTGGGGGGTGGGTAGAGACTCTTACTTCAGGAGAAATAGCATCGTTGCCATCTGTGTCCTCAGTAGACTTTAGATCTGAGTATTTAGCATTTTAAAATCCTACAGATGTTAATATTGCATTATTCATCTCATTGGAAACTACCACAGCTGTGTATTTTCCTGTCTGTTTTCCATAAAAATCTGGCATCAGACTTTAATTTGAGCACAGTGCAATTCTGATGCTCATTTCTTATGTTGTACTAAGAATATGAATTTCAGGTATCATCTTATATAGTAAACTACTGTTAACATTTCTTTCCATAGTATGTATGATTTTTTTTTATTACAAATGAGCATTTCTTCTATATCAAATATACATTGTCATGCCATTTGTATGATTTTTAGGGAATATTGGATTCATACTAACTTGCCAAGGAAATGGCAGCTCCTATCACAGACCCAGCTGAGAATGCTCATCTCAATCTTGTGGTAAAAGGAATTTCATCTCATAAGAAGGCTTGGCCCTACACAGAGACAACATAGTTGACCACCTGTTTTGTTATCTGAAGGGGATGAAAAAGTAGATCTGCCCAAAACATTCTCCTACCAACCATTCCTGGTGCTACCTTATCTACTAAATTGATTGAAATTCATCATTTTTCTCTACAACAAAATCATCATTTTCATTTATAAACGCCACTATTATGATGCACATCTTACCTGGTAGAATCAGGAAGACTTTCCTAGTACCTAAAACAAGAAGTAAATGAAAAGAAATATATACATTTGGAGCAACCAGGTGTATTGGCAATCAAAATGGGCTCTTAGCACTTAATTCAACCAAGTGCCCTCGAAGAGTTTGGCCTTTATTTCCTTGATTAAACTAGGAGTCCTTGATGACCTCCTTGCCTCAAGGGAAAGCTGTAGTTTAAATTGATTTGAGTGACATGTTTGTGACATCAGAGCCTTTTAGACCACATGGGTTTAAGTCACATTTTGTGATGATTTTAGGTCCCGTGGGTGAGTTAAATGTGTGTCTCATATTTGACCCTGAAAAAGATACAAAACCAGAGGTTGGCTTTCTTTTTTCAGAGCTCTGAGCTGCAGCAGTGTCAAGCTCCCCAGCTGAACTCAGATGTAGGTAACTATGAATTGTATTTGATCTGTTTGTAATTTGATTGTATTTGCTCTGAAGTTCAGGGTGCTGGCTTTTCCCCCTAAACTAAGTGAATGATATTTGTATGCTGGCTTAAAGTAAGATTGTTAACCCCTTAACATTGCTTTTCTTAGTAAAGCAGATCAAAAGGACCTGGGCTTGCAGCATTCTGTGAGCTGGTTGTTGTTGGTTTTACACCCCCACAGCAGCTTCTAGCTAGATTGTTGAAACACCAGGTGGCACCTTGGATAGAGTACCTGTTCTGGAATCAGGAAAACTCATATTTCAGAGTTCAAATTCAGACTTATACACTTACTAGCTGTGTGACTTAAGTTGCTTAACCCTGTTTGCCTTAGTTCTTCATCTGTAAAATGAGCTGGAGAAGGAAATGGCAAACCATTCCAGTATCTTTGCCAGAAAAACCCCAAATGGGGTCATGGAGAGTTGGACATGACTGAAACAACTGAAGAGCAACAACAAATATATATTTAAGAATGAAAATGTGACTAAAGTTTTAAACATGTTCTTTATACATTAATGGACTGACTGTCCCCCAAATAAGTTTGAAAAACCTGTGCATTTTAAGCTCAACAATTAATGACTTCAATTAAAAAGAATTATCCAGTGTGTGAGGAGTACTGTGTCCTCATGGACCTTAAAGTCTACTAGGGCTCTATGAGACAAACACAACAGAAATAAATGATGAAATACTCTCAGTCTTCACCTGTACCTCTTAAATCCTCGCTGCTTTTCAAGAATCAGCTGAAGTGTCACCTCTTTCAAGTGAGCTTATCTGATTCTCCTGAACTCTTAATGTCCCCTCCCCAAATTACTTTGCATTTAGTGTGTACATGTTTTCTATCCATTTATCTATTGCATGTTGTATCACATAGTAGAATTATAGGTCTTTGAAGTACAGAAACTGTCTTGCATTCATATTCGTATTACCAGTCAATAGCATATAGTGGGAACTTAAAAACACTGAAATTCATACTCAGATAACTGTATTATTAAAAGCATAAATGATAAATGGATAAAAAACATTTTCAAATTATGGAACATTTGAAGTAGAGAAATATTGCCAGATAGAAAGAATCAAGAAAGAAGTAGCATATGAATTGGACTTTTAGAAGATAGGTAGGATTTATAAAAGCAGGAGGGGGCCAGGGATATAGGGTATTCCAGAAATAGACAACTTAAGTGGGTACTGCTTTTCTAAGAGTGGTGATTTCCTTCTGTTGGCCCTTTTTCAATCTTCTGAAAAGTTCCCCTTGTAACTACTCATGCATCTAACTGTCTGAGGTCAAAGAAGTAAGCAATGTTTATGTGGAGAGCAAACTCAAATGCCTTTCTTAACACATTTTAACTAAATGATTTAAGTGCTCCAACAAATATACGTGTCAGTGGTACTTTGAGATCAAATTACTTTTAGTTACTCTTATCAGATTAATATTCCTTTACATCATTAAACCACAAAGTTTTTAGTGAAGGCTTTCATTAAACAGCTGGATTTCAAATCACTTTTTAAAAGATTATGGAAGAGTTTTGATGAATAATTTAAAAAAAAGAATTGATTACTTGAGCTATGTAAGTAATACAACACAGTATTTAGGAGTACGCTCACTAAATGTGAACAGAAGAAAAGGAGTAGGAATATCAAAAGCAAGGGAAGAGATTATGAACTCCCAGTAATCCAAAAGCATTCAGTTGAGTGCAATGAGATCCAACATTTAAGAAATTTGAGCTCGTTCTGTTACAAACGTTTATAGAGGGTTTGAGAAAAAAGAGGGAGTATGTTAAAAACAGCATGAAATGAAGTTGGTAAGAGTATTTAAGACACAATCAGGGCAGGAAAGTTTGGATAAGGGAGGATACCAGAGACTTGCGAATGGGTAATGAAAATAAGACATCACAAATAAAGCTCTTTAGTGATGGAAGAGAGCTTAGAGACTGTTTATTCCAATCCATTCTTTTTAATGGTGGAGACACCAACCCCCAGAAGGCCGAAATTACTTTCTTCAGTTAACACAGATATTAGATAGCAAAGATATGATTTGAACATAGGTCTTTGAATTCTTAATCCTCCTTGACCTCTGTAGACCCCTATTTCAATAACTTCCTCTCTCAACAAATATTGAATATAGGCACATTAAGTTGTTCCCATAATTTTAAACCATACCTAGGTTCAATCTTTGGTGTTGGATACAGAGATGTAGTGAGTGATCTGTGAAATATAAGTAAGAGATATAGCAACTGGCAGAGCACTGCATTTCAAATTTTGGAATTCTGATAAAATGAAGGTGAATGCCTTTAAAAATAAACATAGCAATTTAGGATGGCATTACTCAGTGCTTAAAGGATTTGTGATTCCATTAGCATGTTGACTCCCTCTGGTGACACAGATTGCAACTGCTCTGGGCTTCAGGATTTTCTCTGGCCAAAAAGTTCAATCTTCATTTACCTAATGTGCTGGTAAATTTCTCTGGATTCAGCTAGGCTGGGTCTCAGATTATGGACATACACATTTAGTTTGTGCTAAAAGCCTTCCTAGCTTGGTAGGACCTATTAAAGTTTGTGATCTAGTTTTGTGGTTTTCAAAATTACAAGGCTACATCAACATAATGATTAGTATTTAACAAATATAGGGCTGTATAGAATACTAAATTGAATTATACTTTTATTTATTCTGGGTATCCCCCCCCCAGTTTTTTCTATAACATGAAAAGAAATAATTCCATGAAAAGGGTTGATCAAAATAAGATATTATAAAGCCTTTTGTAATCAAACTCAAAGGAATTAGAGATGGAAGGATCTTTAGAACTCATTTAAATTCCCATTCCTTATCTATAAAAATATCAACTTCTCCCCCCAAAAAAACCAAACAAAGAACTTCCAGGTAATTATAACAATGATTTATTTTTAAAATAAATGTTTATTTTCTCTTGCTTTTACGCCACCTACATTTTCCAATGCATGCTTTCCTCCTCCAGTTCAAGAGAAATAGCCTTTATAACAAGATTTTACAAAAGCTTAACAAAAGTAACCTATATATTTTAAAAACCTGATATAATATACGATGTCCCATACCTACATTTCTGTAAAGAAGGAGGAGAAGAGCTCCAAATGAATATATATGGATATATACCATGCATATGGATGGATGGCTCACATTTTAGATATAAAAGATCACATCATAAAAAAATTAAAGGGTAGTAAAAAAAGAAAATACTTTTGATAATTACAGAGAAAAGAAGAAGAATTCATGACCAAATAGGACATAGAGAGGACCACGGAGAATAAAATAGAGAACTTTGATTATATAGAATTTTGAAATATTTTACATTAAAAAAATAATAAATGTATATTAAAATGAAAATAATTAACTGTAAAAAATGTTTTAACAAATTTTGCTGCTAAAACTCTGACATCCAGGATACATGAATAACTGAATCAAATTTAAGAACAACAGCCATTTTCCAGTTGCTAAAGGGATAAAAGATGTGAATAAGCAATTCTTGAAGAGGGAAATTCCAAGCTATCTACAGTCACATCCAATGAAGTTCTTAAATCATTAATCATTAAAGAAATGCAAATTTAAAGATCCACATCACACTTAGCCAGTGCTTAGCATTAAGCAGATGTCAGTTTGTTGAACTGACTTTCCCAAAAAGTAAATAAAGTCTTGAAACCTTTAGACACAGTTATATTGTACTCCCCCAAAGAAATTGGAAACACTTGGCGAATAACTGAACAAGTTAAGAGCATTATTGGAACAATCTTATTGGGCTATGAGAAATGACAACATAAATACTTTCAAAGAAACTTGGAAGACTTGTATGAACTGATAAAGAAAAAGATAAGCAGAGCTAACAGAATAATTTATATAGTCATTATTTTGTGGTGTGTGTGTGTGTGTGTGTGTGTGTGTGTGTGTGTGTGTAATTTTGAAAGGCTTGGGAACTCTGATCCATCAATGTAATAATCTCACAATTACATAATACCAACAATGAAGCATACTACTGATCTTCTGATATAGAGATGAGAAATTCAACGTGCTAAAAAAGACAAGTTTCAGGACACAGATAATGATGGAATTTGTATTGTTTAACTACAGATATATTTTACAAAGATTTGTTTTTCTTTTTGAATTAGGGCTGGATGGTGGGGTAGAAAGGGCAATTGAGGAAATAGTTATAGGGTTGTTAATCAAAACTTTCTACAAAAGTAGAAGCAAAGAAAGAGGATCATGTACCCTACTTTTAAAATGCACAGAAAAAAAACCCCAGAAAGTCAGAAGTAAATAAACAAGCAGGATAGTGTTGAAATTTACATTTTTAATTAGAAAATTGAAGTGAAAAGCAAGCTACATTTAATATATTTATACTTTTAAATATAATCCTCTTTTTGTATTTTACTTTGTATGTGGAAATGGTCATTGTATTGGGAATTTATTTAGTTAAAATTAATTTTTTTAGATGTTAGGG
Organism: Trichosurus vulpecula; assembly: GCF_011100635.1. Lineage (NCBI taxonomy): Eukaryota > Metazoa > Chordata > Mammalia > Diprotodontia > Phalangeridae > Trichosurus > Trichosurus vulpecula. Next base: position 126,842,538 of record NC_050578.1, on the reverse strand, counting down.
TTAAGATCCTTCTTATATACATTCTTTGTAGCTGAACTTGAGCAGCATAACTTCAGAGAATTCAACTTTGCTTTGTTGCTGTTCTTTCCTTTAGAATTGCCCTAATTATTATGTATGCAGTTTTCTTTTTCTTAAAATCACTTTGCATCAGTTGATGTCTTTCCATGCTTCTCTATATTAATAACATTCATATTTTCTTACAATGTAGTAATATTCCATTACATACATATGTCACTTGTTTAGTCCCCAATCAATGTTTATCTCTATTCTTGGTACTTTGTTATTATAAAAAATACTGGTATAAATATTTTGGTGTATGTGGGGCCTTTCTTTTTCTCATTGACCTCCTTGTTTTATAAATTTATAAGTTTAGTGAAATTTATAGGTCAAAAGAAAAGGACATTTTAGTAATGTTCTTCTCATTTATCCCCAACACAACGAAGTTTTTAATGAGCCCATTTGATGGCTTTGAAGATTCTGTTTGATTCAGATTTCATTACTTCTGAGTAATTATTTTCCTCTGCCCCCCAAAAAGAATATCTGGGTCACTAAAACTATCTCAATTTGCTTTTGGATAAAATAAACAGAAGGAACATACATTTCAAAATCCAGGTTTTAGGGACTTTGTTGATTTAAGATAAATATCAACATTTCTACATGGCAGTGATATTAAATTTATATATTTCATTTTGCTTATCACATTACTATTTTATAAATATTTAATGGTCTGCTATGATTTTTAAATTTTTATAAGACTAAAACTTTTGAAAGAATAGCTATTGCTTTCCAAAACCCCAACTAATTATGTTCTTCTATTTACAGACTGCCTTTCTCCTTCAGTTACTGTTATTATTTTCTCCTGCTTCTATCTTCTTCATTTCATAGGACTCATAAGATAATATTAGGTAACATACCTTAGCCACCAGTCCTTATCATCCTTTTCTGATTCCTTCTTTAATGTAAAAAATCAAAGATAAAGAAAAGAGCCAAAGGCTAAACTGACTTTGATGCTGAAATATAAACCATCCAGGATTTGTTTTTTCTATTAAAATGGCCATTGGCATCAAAGTATGTATCTGCTTTAAACACAATTTCCAATTTTAATCATTTGAGATAGAAAAAGGAATAACATAAGCAGAGTAGTATGAATACTAAGATGAGACAGTAACACAGATGCCCTCTATCTGTTCAAAAATATTTATTTTAATGCAATAAAACTTTCACATTATACATATAATCCTTAACATTGGAAAATTAAGTCCATGTTTATTAGTCCATGTTTTATGGTGCAAAGCAATTATGTCTTGATATAAATGGTCTATGTGAATCATTTTCAAAGGTTTATAATCCAAAACTTTTACACAAGGAGTCAAGTAATACCAAGAACAACTTTATATGAAGATGAACCAGCCTAAGTAACTGGCTTCATTCAGATTTTACTGATTTGAGTCCTGATATCTTCTTCCTGAAATTGAAAGCAGGTCTTTGACTTTCAGGGGTTGTTGTGTTGATACAGCAATACATCAGCTCTGTGGAGCAAGAATCCATGAGCCTAACAAAAACAGTTAATTGTTGAGAGGGAATAAAATCCAGTTACCAACTAGTTATTTAGTTTATATGATACCAATTAGTTTTAATTGTTTCTTTTCATGATCACATAACTTTTTAATTCATACCAAAATTATTTATTGAGCTGCTATAATAGAAAAGGTAACATTCAGTAAAAACATAATAACAATTAAAATAATAATATCATTATTAATAATATAGTAATACAATGAAACAAACTATGATAAAGTGGAGAGAGCACCAGTTCTGGCATGAGGATCTGGCTTTAGAACTCATCTCTGATACTTACTATGTGTGTGACCTTGGACATGTTCATCTCCTCCCCGGTTATTTATTACCTAGAAGATATTAGGAAAATTTAATATTAAAGAAAAGATATCAGATCTTTAAAATGACTGGGTTGGACAAAATAACCTCTGAGATTTCTTCTAATGCTGTAATTATCCATAGTCCCATCAATCATAATCACTTTTTAAGGCAGTTTTGTTGAACTCTTCTGTGGCAAATGCACTTGCAAGAAGAAGTATTTATGGATTTGTTAGGATATGTCTTCTATTTCCAAACAAAATGTAAGAAAAATGAAATTAAATAGTAAATGAGGTGTTATAATATGCATGGTTCATTCTCTCAATCTTCTGAGAAACTTACCAAAAAGTTAAATAAAATCAAAGAAGTTAAAGCTAAAAGTTCAAAACATGTTCCAAGACAGAATTTGCTCAGTACAAAATAAGCAATACCAATAACTGAATTAAAGGAAGAGATATTTTCATGTGTATTTCTATAATTAATAGTGATTTAGAACATTTTTACATGACCCTTTGATTTTTTCAATGAAAACTGCATATTCATGTCCTTTGATCATTTGTTAACTGAGGAATGACTCATATTCTTATTAATTTTTCTCAGCTCTCCACATAGTTGATGAATGAGGCCTTTGTCAGATAATAATATTAAACTAGTTTTTCCCCAGATTTTGCTGTTTCTTCTCTTCTGAGTTTATGTTTTGATCTTCCCTTTCACCATAATACCTTTCTATGGTCAGGTTCTTTTTTGTTCTTACTGTTGATGTTTGTTCATTTTTCCATCCTATTTCTTTACATCCAACTTTATGTTAAGGTTGAACTCTGCTCCTAAGGTGGAGGGGACACTATCCCAAACTTCAGGTTTTTTGTGTTACTATTTCAGAGATAGTTCTTGGGGTCTTGTAATGGCAAGCACAGTGGGACTTTTTGCTGTTTTTTTTTTCTTTTGGAGTGGTTCTCAGTACTAAGGTAATCCAGTGAATTTGATTGAGTCTCTCCTTTATTGGAAATAGTATACATACTCTGAGGTTAGCATTTTGCTACGGGGCTCACTCATTGAAAGAGTGTTCATGTGATTTGGCCAGACAAGACTCTGGGTAGCCCTTAAGGAGCCCTCTGGCTTTGAAAACTCAGATATTGGTGCTTCTCTCTCTGGTAACTATGTATGTATTGCTACGGTCAGACAGTTAGAAGCCTGCCTATTGATCAGTCTTATTTTCTATATTTGTATTTGCTCTGAAGTTCAGGATGCTGACTTTTCCCCCTGGACTAAGTGAATAATATATGTATGTTTAATTAAAGTAAGATTGTTAAAGTTGCTTTCCTTTAGAAAATCAGATCAAAGAACTTGTGCTAGCAGCCCTCCTGTGTGCTGGTGTTATTGGGTTCACACCTCCACAGTAGCTGCAAGTAACATTGTTGTTACAAGTATGTAGGACTTCAGTTCTTCCAAGGTGGTATAATATAAGGATAGCTATCATCACTGCTCTCTTGGGCTTTGCTATGATCTATGAGAGACGTCAAGCACTTTTTTCTACCTTAGAGCTATGACCAGTGTCCTTGATAATCTGCTTCTACAAGCTCTAGTGTGCAAGTGTTCTTCCTCTTTCTGGGACTGCCACCTGGGCCTGCATTCAGAATCCCCAATGCAGGCAATGAAACAAAGCCCTACACCCAGTGCCAGCTAATGATGCCCTGTAATCTTCTAACCCACTGTCTTATCCTCTTACCATCTGTGATCTGAGAGCTCTGGAAATAGCAAGTGCTAGCCATTCAGTCACCCCAAGGTAGGCTGCTGGCTTGCTTGGAAACTGCTGGCTTGCTGGGCACATTTTTGCTCCTGGTTTGCCAGGGTGAGGCCTGGGTTAAACTGCCTTCCTATTCACCACAATGAGATATAAGTTTCTGTTCACCTTATAAGTTATCTTGACCTGGAAAACTGTTTTGTTTGTTTGTTTGTTTTTGTTGTTTGGTTTTCCTTGTTTGTTTCTTTGTTTCTGCTGTTGCAGAATACATTTTGAGGTCTTATTTTAAAGTGGTTTGGAGGATAATTTGGGAGAGCTCACATAAATCCCTTTAAAATGAATTATTTATATTTTTATATTGGGAAGGTAATAAATATATCCCCTCTGGACAGTATCATGAATTAAAATGCAATTCAGGTCAAAGCATCTGTATCATAAAATAAAAGGATGATCAGTATCATGTGGGATAGGCCTATGGCAAAGAACTAGGTCTGTGATTTTATTGATATGGGATTCATTCATGTGAAGAACTTCCTCTACCAATGCAGACAAGCACTTTCTCCACAACTTGTAGTCTTAAAGAGTTTTGAAAAACACTGAGACATTAAGTAATTTTCCCAGGGCAACACAGCTAGTACATATCACAGTTAGAACTTGAACCCAGTTCTTCCTATTTTGTGGACTAGCTTTCTATATAATGTCAACATACTCCATGCTACCTATCTGTTAGAAAAAAAAAATTGACAAAAAGAGCCTTTTAAATTCAATCAAACAAACATACATTAGTCACCTATCCAGTAAAAAAAAACTGACCCTGGTGGATATAAAGACAGTTCTATCCTGAAGCACCATATATTTTATTGGTGGAGCTAGGTACAACATATAAATGGAGAAATAAGATAAGTTGAGGAGGCCAAGAACAGAAAAAATTGAATAGAAGGTAAAACCTAAATCGAGTCTTGAAAAATGCTAAAGATTTTGAGAGGAAGAGGTGAGGAGGCATATTATAAAGGTGATTGACTGTTTGAGAGGGAAATGCAAGCAAGTTTGCCAGATGTATAGATATTAAATGTAAAATCATGCAGATGAGATCATGCCAAGAAAATTAGCTTTTATTTCAGACTTAAATCTAAAGAATAAAAAAAAAACTTCATTTCCTAGTCTTAAATTATAGAACCTCAAAAGGTTCAAAGTTCAGTCTAGATTTAGAACAGGTTTAAAAGGCTTAACTACTTCTGTATCATTTATTTGAACCTCTGAAGCAGTTAGTAGAATTTGGTTTGAAATCTCTCCAGGACAGCCTCCCACATATAACTTTTGAATGCCACTGGAAGAAAAGTTTAGACAGCTTTTCTCAGAAAATCCTGGTTCTATCAGTTTTTGACCCAGCTGGATACTGAAAGTGGAAACCTAGGTGAATGAACATTTTGAAATGTCAGCAAGTTTGGTTTGAAATTTTTTTTGTAACAATACAGTCATATGAGAAAGACAGGCTTTTTTATTCAAATTATCTATTATCATTCTTGTGGTTATTTGAATTTTTTTTATTTTCCCCTTCTTATAGTTATATCCTTAAATTTAAAGAACTATGAAAAGGAGGGGAAAAATTACCAAACATGTGTAATAGAGTTTCACAAATGATAACATGGAAAATTTTGATTTTTAAAAATTTATTTTTTTTACAAATAAATACAATGCAATTTAAATTAGAAAAGAAACAGTTAACTAGGAGGAAAATCCTTCTGGCAAGTTTCTCTAATAAAACTCTGGAATCTAATATGTTTAAGGAACTGATTCAAATATAGAAAAATAAATGTCATTCCTTAATACATAAATGGTTACATGATATGAACAGATGATTCTCAAAAAAACCCAACTAGTTATTAACAACCATATAAAACTGCTCCAAATCACTAACAATTAGAGAAGTACAAATTTAATCAACTCTGAAATTCCACGACATACCTATCAGATTGGCAAAGATGTCATTCCTGTGATTAATAAAGTCCAGTGATTTCATATTACATTTAAAATAAACTATAAATTCTTCTTTTGTTTTAGCATGTAAAGCTCTTGAAAACTTGGTTTGGTCTTGCTTTTCTAGTCTTAACATACCCTATGACCTTTCAAACACTCCAAAAACAGGCCTCCTTCATGTTCCTCATGTATGACTATACATTTCTCATCTTCACACCCTTCCATTGTCCCTTATCCTGGAATGTACTCTTTCTCAGTTTCCTTCAACATTCAGCTCAAGTATGACATTCTACGTGATTTTTTTAAACCTCAGCAACTATAACCCTTCCACTACAAAATCACCTTGTAATTATCTTGTATATGTTTTTATATTTGTATGATATGACCCTCAATAGAATGCATATTGCTTAAGGGCAGAGTTTTGTCTTTACATCCCAGTCATCCAGCACAGCACTGGGTACACAGTAGATGCCTAATAAATATATTTTGATTGTTACAATAGTACTGGTAGAAGACTTTTACTGACAAGTTTGGATGTTTTTCATTTTAGTGTCTAGGAAAAGTTTGCAGTCATTAAAGGAGCTCTGCAATCTCTTGAAAGCAATCCAACCCCTCATGTTTAATTCTGGGTCCAAATTATCCATTCATACTGCATGTCATAGAAAGATCGATCAATAGATCGGTTGATAGATAGATAGTCATGTAGATGTATTTCTATGTATAGACACAGATGAACAAGCTCTTGCAGAATACAGGAATCCAAAAGAAGTTCTATTTTGGGGAATAGGTTCTTAAAATAAATAAATATTAGCTATATTATATACACATGTATGTATATATATGAAAACACACATACATAAATTATTTACCTACATGCATACATATATACACATACATACATATACATATACACACATACACATATGTATATATATACATGTATACATATAGATGTGTGTGTTTGTGTGTGTATGTGTGTGTGCGCAATGTTTAAAGTTTCCTCAGTATTACTTGTCATTGCAAAAAACTAGAAGCAATCTAAATGTCCAAAATCAGAGCAGTGGCTAAATATGTGGTAGCACATTGATGTAATAGGATATTATAATGCTATTACTGTTATAATAAAGCAAAGACAAACCAAGCATGAGAAATACAAAGAAATCCATGAAGATATTTAAGAAATGGTGAAAAGCAGCACTAGGAAAAAAGTGAGCATATAAATCAGAACACTAAACATGTAAAGGGAAGAGAATGAGAATGAATGCACAAATAATCTGGATGAAGATTCAGAGGGAGTAACTGAAAATTATATTTTATGTGTTTAAATTTATTTAAAAGTAAATTGGAACTAAGCTGAATCTGTTGAAATTATGTTCTCTCACAAGATTTTAATAAACCATTTAATATAAAAGAGATTGTGTTTCTATTTGGACTTTGTTTTTCCTTCACAGTTATTTTTCAAACAATATTATCGTTAATGTATACAGTGTTCTCTTGGTTCTGCTTATTTCATTCTTCATTATTTCACACAAGTCATTCCAGGTTTCTCTTTTCTTCCTCTAAAATCAACCTGCTTGTTAGTTCTCACCGCACAGCAGTATTCCATCACAAGAATGTACCACCACTTGTTTAGACATTACCCAATTGATTGGCATCCACTCAGTTTCCTGGTCTTTGCCACCACAAAGACAGTTGCTATAAATGTTTTAGAACATATAAATTATTTTACTTTTTCCCTGACAACTTTGGAAACAGACCTAATGATGACACTGTTGGGTCAAAGGGTGTAGGCAGTTTTATTGCTCTTTGGGTGTGATTCCAGATTGCTTTCAAATGCTGAAGTCCATACATGCAGAGGCCCTGGGCTCAAATCCTTCCTCTGTTACTTCAGATTTGTGTGATTCAGTCCTAACTCAGACCCAGCACTGTTTTGCTGCTCCCATCCATTTTGATGCCAAATTCCTTTCCCCTTTCTCTTCATTCTACCTCTGTCTCTGAGAACAATAATCTGCACCACAGTACCAATCCTGGAAAGTCCGTCCGTCAGTTTCACTGAATCTCCACTTGGCTATCCTTGTCACATCTCTGACACATACCCTCCCATCTTTCACCCCCCAAACTTGGCCACTATTCTCCTACATGGTACTGCATTCTCCTGTTGAATGCAAGTACTTTAAGGCCAGAGACTATCATTTTGCATTGGTATCATCCCTAGTGCCTGCCCAATGAGAAGTGCTTAATAAATGCTTTTTCATTCATTCATTCATTCATAACTGTTTAGTGGAATCTACTGGCAAAGGCATGCAACTATGCTAATATACTTCACAGCAACTGAAACTGTTTGTCAGATTATTTGTTGTTGAATTCCCTCTTTACAGAATAAACAACACCCAGGGGTTTAAGTATTACAGTATATATAGAGTGCATCTAAATTACTGTCCAGTGGAGGGTTTCTTGTCATACACGATGTACAGTTAAATTAAATCTAATCTATTCCAGTAGATGTCAGTGTCTACTGCTTGATTATCAGTTGTACTCTAGTTGGTATCTTCTCTGAGATGTTGTGATTTCAATTCATCCCTTTAAAAGCTCTGTGTACATCGTTGTCTTCTGCTATGGTTCTTTTGTTGTTAACATCACCACAAAGAAATTAAAAATATAGCTAAAGTCTTCAAAAAAAACCAGTTTGATCAGTTCATATGTCCACCAAAATTCTATTAGGTCTCATATCTCAAACATATAGAGAACTTGTAAAATTTAGAAGCATATGAGTAATTTTCCAATTGATAAATGTTCAAAGGGTATCAACAGGCAGATTTTGAATGAAGAAATCAAAGCTAAAGGTAGTCATATTTTTCTTTAAAAATGCTCTAAATGATTATTGATTAGAAAAATGAAAATTAAAAGACTTTGAGATATTATCTCATACCTGCCAGACTGGCTGAAAGGAGAGAAGGGAAAAATGACAAATGTTGGAGGAGATGTGGAAAAATTGTTTTGGATTTTTAAAATAATTCCTATTATAAGCTATTAAATGCTAAATTTTCAGTATAAAGTTCTGGTCAGCTTTCTGTCTAAGACTATAGGGAAAAATTACAAGAAAAAATATAGCAGCAAATGAATCTCTAGTGCTTTCTAATTAAATAGAAGCAGTTTTAAAACCTTTTTTAAAAATTTTCAAAAGCAATATTCTGATTGTGTTCATATCCAATACTTAAAAGGATCTGTCACCTCATTGACTTGAATTTCCCACTATTGATGCAAATGGAAGCCCATCTCTGTCTCTCCAATGTATATAGCTCTTTCCCACATCCTCTCAGCTGATCACAGGGTATCCACCTAATATGCTGGAAGCCATCCTTGCTTCCTCATGTCATCATGAGAGTAACAGTAGAATGCTCAGTTTAACTGTCTGCTCAGTCTTTCTCAGGACCATTTTATCTCCTTGTTCTTTTGAGTTCCTTATTGCTTATATGTCACAGCCTGATCACATCTATAGTATGCTTTTTCATTCCCCTATATATGATATACATTTTTAATTCTTTGGAGGTGTTCCACAACTCCCTGCCATACTCCTTTTTCTGTATGACATTGCTGCTGATTAAAAATAATCCTGGAACAAGTTAAAAAAAAAGAATGTTGCCTGTCCATTTGACAGTATGCACTTGGATGTGCAACCTACATCTACAATTGAGCACTTCTAATTTTAATGTTGCTATTATGATGTATGGAAAGTCCAAGAGACATCATTTCTGGGCAATTAATAATAAATTTTCTTAATTATGGCTAGCAGGTAATTAATAAAATGATTGTCATTTGGCTTTCTCTTGCAAACCAAACTTGAATTATGAAGACTGCTTAATGCTTATATGCCCTTGGAAGAGTGGGTGTTCCCAACAGTTAGAAATCAACTCTGATTGGTTAACAATGAGAGAATGAATATTATAATTCTAGGTGGGCTTATTCTAATGAAGGGCTATGTATATGATTCTGATCTTGGGCAAAAAGAGATTCTTCTCCAGCCTGACCACTCCCACCTTGGGCAATCTATATGAAAAGACCTATCCTCCACCCAGTCAATAAACAATAAACAATGGTGGGGTAAGAATCTCACCTAGATAATATTGTCTGGGTGTGGTGACTTTTTCAAGCAGTCAGAAATGCCCTTGAGAGGCTGGAGTTTGACTCAGAAAATAGGAAGACAAACTGGACCCTCCCCTATATTAATTTATTTTTAATATAATAAAAGAATAATCATTCTTCTTACTACTTTGCAATGAGAATTAGATTTGGAGTCACAGGACCAGAATTTAAAACCCAGCTCTGTCATTTACTATGTGAACCTGAGAAAGATATTCAACACTTCCAGGCCTCATTTTCTTCAGTTATATAATAAGGGGGCTTGCCCTTTAATATCTATACCTTCAACTCTAAATCTAAATTCTATAAAATAGATTAAACAACAGATTTCCTTTTCCTCCATGATACATGGGATTTTTTTTTTTTATTACAAAGTTACAGGGGCACCAAGCCCTTGACAACCATCTGTAATTCCTGATAATGGGGGAAGTAGAAACTGTTGGATCACCTGAGTTCATAGACTCTATGCTACACAGGGCTAGAGTCAAACAGATGTTCATTCTACTAGATTCAGCATTAATATGATGAGTACCTAGAAGAGGGCTAGCAACCTGACTAAGGAGGGGCAAACCAGTCCAGGTGAGAACAGAAGATGTTAAAGATTCTATACTGCTCAGCAGTGGAATCTGGCACATTCATGGTCACTGTACTTCCATCCTGGAGAAAAAAATAGGGAAGTCCAATATCAATAAATAAATGAATAAACAAATAAATAAATAAATGTTACATATGGATTGTACAGTTTGTACTCTACAACCTCTCAACTGGTTAATCATAATGAAAACAAAAAAGGAAAAATATTGAGTTCCATGAATCATTATTAAGTGAGGCTTTTTTCTTTCTCTTCTGACAATTTTGTCAAAACGAAAATCAAATTATGCTTTGTATATGAGACTTGGTTTTCACAAATTGCTGGAAAACAATTTATTCAATCCATCTTTCTTCTGGTAATTGATTACGTAGATATTATTTATTGAACTGCTACAAGCACTTCTTTGCATCAAGCATATGCATTTTATCATCCTGCCTTATGTTGTAATTGCAAATGCTTTATTTTAGGCTCATCTCTGGGAACTATATTTCAAGGTAAGATTGTCTTCATTAGTTGTTTAGAAGGCTTAAGCATTCATAATTACTACTGAATGAATCTGGAAAAAGCCCTATGACATTTTCAGTGGTTATCAATCTATTTCCACCACAAATGCAGTTTCAAATCTGTAGACAATGAAATAAATTTTCCCTTTAAAGATGAAATGTAAAGTATGAAAAGACTTTTATTTTTTCACATTTTTCTTTGTGTACTATCATTTTTATGTTAAATTTTCCCTATTGAATGAAGTCAGAGTTAACAGAAAATTATCTTTTTTTTCATAATATGCCTTGAATTTCTATATTTTTCAGGCTATTTATCTTATAGAATTAAAAACAACAATTTATTTAACTTTTAGGGTAAGGAATTAAATGCAATTAGATAATGAACAAAGTCAGAGTTCAGATAAATGTAGAAAACATATTTGTGAATCATAATTACTAGAAATTTCTTACCATTGCTTGTCTTTTTATGGTAGACTCTTAGAGAGGTATAATTATAACCATTCAACTGTGATTTTAAGGAATAAAGTTCTAAAACCTAATCCTGATTACTAAGTCATAAATACTATATATTATTTTTTTAAAACACAAATTAAAATCCACATTGAAAACATAGGTACTATATTATCTCCTAAGCAACATAAATGGTTGCTGATACAAATTCATTTTAGAAAATGCAATTACAAATAAGTTATGCTTTATCAAAATAGAGTAATAGAGTAAACAATAGAGTAAACAATAGAGTAAACTGAAAAAACAACTCAACCATTATACATATTATACATGTATATACAGTGTGTTGTATCAGGAAAGGCAATGAATTTGGAGTCAGAAGACCTAAGACCTAATTTGTATTTATTTGCTATGTGACTTTGGGCAAATAGCATCTCATGTTCAGTGTGAAACAAGTAATTAGATGAGGTTGTATGACATCCCTTCTACCTTTAACTTTCAGTGATTCAAATATGAAAGCAGCTCTTTTTTTTCCTTACAAGACAAGAAAATGCCAAAATGGAATATACCATAATCACCATTTGGATAAATGCTCCTTTTTGTTATCTCATCAAGTCCAAATGACTAAGCCTTATTAAAAGTTCACATTTCCATTGCACTTCACAATTTATGTGTCACTTTCCCTCAAAATTCATTGTGAAATAGGTATTGCAAATATTATTATCCCCATTTCATAAGTGACAAAACTAAGGCGAGTCTGGGGCCAATGGTTAAATAACTTGCCCAGGCTGTGCTCAGGCATCTTCTCTCTCCATGTCCTGAACTCTTTCTAATGCACCTTTTGTCAATGCATTTTTCTAGATCAAGGTTCAATCTGGCTGCAGTTTCCAGTGCAGGACAAACACTGTCTCAGAATAAACACTTACCTAGGTGAGTGCAAAGTAGTGAAAATCTTGCTTCAGATATATTTTGCACTATTCCCAATATTCTGCACTTGGTACATTTTTATGAATTAGAAATAAAATAAGAACACAAAGATCTATCCTTTATATCTACACAATGTAAAGGATTTTACTGAAATAATATATGAAGGAAAAATAGATGCCAGTCCCATATCAAGACTGAAGGATAGCTTGCATGCCCTATTGGTGTTCTCAGAAGAAGATCAAGAACAGGGTTGAACAGAATGGACAGGAATGGAAGGGTTGTGATTTGCATATTCAGAGGAAATACTGACATCAGTGAAATTGTACTGATTTACTCTAGTATGCTCATTACGTTGCCTTTGTTCTAAGTAATGGATGTACCTGGATGTTGTCTGTTTACTGGGGTGACTGGCATTCATTTTTAAACTGAAAACTACAAAATTATCTTAGTTTAACTTACACAAGTAATCTGTCTTGATGTCTACTGTGAAGAGAAAACTGTTAATAGAAACTCAGTCTTGTATGTCCTTCTTCTTAGGCAGCAATGGTGATAATTCCAGGGTGTGGAAAATAAGGGATAACAACCAATTTACAACTATAACATCATTCAAAAAATTCAAAAGGTGGTATGGACTTTAGAAGTCATCTTGATCTACCTTCATTTTTCATCTGAGGCCAGAGAAAAGGTGAAGAGTCTATTCATTGTAAACAGACCATTTAGAGATTGTTTTCAGAATAGAAACCAAGACAAATGGGATTCATTCTTTCTACTATAATGTTCTACCTCTCTTAACCAATCATCTGGCTGACAATGGTCACTTCCCCTCTCTGGGACTATTTTCTTATCAATATAACAAGAGGATTGAGTGACTAGACTAAATAAACTTAATGTCTGTGACAAAATATGACTCCAGTATCTTTTGTATCTCTTCTCTTCATTTTCAGTGCCTATGACTTCCTTCCATTCACTATTTGCCACATATTTCCTGTGAATATCCCTTGATCATAGCTCTTCTGGCAGAAGGAATTTTAGAGATCATCTAGTTGAATCCTTTATTTCACAGATGAGAAAAATGAGTAACTTGAGAGGTAACATGACTTACTTAAGTCAATAATAAGCAGCAGAGCTGCAATCTGAACCAAGAGAGTGTGATGCTAAATTTAGTGTACTTTCCAAGATACCATATATTTCTTCCTTTTCACTTCCTATATCATAATCCCATTTTAGGCCCTCATAATTGCACTATAGTAATAGAACATTATTTAATTTGCACACCTCCAGCCTCTTCCTTCAATATTTCACATTCAGATGAATCATTTTAATAAATAGTACTGACTCTGTCACTCATCTACTAAAATATGACTCACCACTACTTATCAACATCCTTAGTCCAGCACTCAAGGCCCTCATTGATCTGGCACTATATTCTTTTCTGAGAACACTTTCTGGAATACTTTCTTGTAGCCTGAATAGTCCATCAAATGTGACTCCATGATATTCTGCCTAACTGGTTTTTGTTTATATCATTCCCTCTACCTGGTATACCCTGTCTCCATGCTAATGGGTACTTACGCATCCTTCAAAGTCCCACTCAAAGGGAATTTAATTATTACCTATATGCATTAAATTTAATTAGGATAAGGACCTAAAAATCTGTGATTTATGATTCAACAAACATCACTGAGGGCCTGGCACTTGAGGATACAAAGACAAAATTGAAGCAATCCCTAACTTCATTGAGCATACTTTCCCATAGATATCTGTTGTTTGTACCTTGATTTGCACTTACCTGGATAATCTATTTATTAGTGTATGTGTATATACATACACACATAAATAATTTATATGCGTATATGTAATACACGTCTACATACATATTTATATATACATATGTATATGTGTTTATGTACACATGCATACACATATACATACACACACATATATGTGCGTAATCTTAGACACTGCAAACAGACAATAAACTCAGCATCACATGGCCGATGTGTATCAGTAAGAAGACTTGAACCAGGATCTTTCTGACCTTAAGTCAACCAAAACGTAAGCACAAGAAGCAGCATCGAGTCTATTGGAATGATGCATGACCAGAGAGATGGACCAGTCATGTAATGAGATCAGGGGTATGCTTCAGTGGTGTATATACAAACACTCACACACACACACACACACACACAGACAGAGAGATGAGAGAGAGAGAGAGAGACAGAGAGAGAGAGAGAGAGAGAGAGAGAGAGAGAGAGAGAGAGAGAGAGAGAGAGAGAGAGCTAGAAGAAGGCGCTTAGCATGTTAGATGGAGGATCTATGGAGAATTTATGGGAGTTATAGAAGGTGTTTCTAAAGTCTAGACACAGGAAAAAATGCATATTTTCGAGAAATGAAATGAATGAAACTTTCAATAACATTTTATTTAATTGGAATATTAACACATAACTTCTTCAATATGATTTCCATCATTTGTGATGCAAAGGTTGAGGCATTTTGCAAGATTCACATGAACTGGTTGCAATAACTCCACATTACTGTCAGTTTTAGCAATTCACACTTTATGCATTCAATCAAGTTTGTTGCATCCGTGATTTTCATTGAGCACACTTTCTCCTTTAGCATACCCCAGAAAAAGAAGTCAAGGGGAGTATGGTCTGTTAATATTCCAAATATTTCAAACTATGCATTGTTGCCTATGTGTCCAGACTTTAGGGACACCCTGTACAGACAAGGTATACATGGATGCACAATGTTGGAATGAATACCCACATTATTGAAATCATAAATCCCTTAACATATTTCATGACTAGTGCTTTCAAGAGATGATGGGAGTTGAGGTGGGGACAGGTCATTGCTATATCAGAAATGCCTGAAATCATCCATGTACGAGAACTGCTTTAATAGAGTTTGGCCCTCTGGTTAAAAAAATCCTTTTCCCCTTTTAGTTGTCCTTTAGTAATTATTTTTAACACATCTTCATTTATCTCTAGAGAGCTTTTAAAATATAAGAAAACTGACAAAATATTTAAAATAGCACCTTTTCTTGAAGAAAATAACCATGAAGTTTTCAGGCATGACAATTTTAAAAAATCATTTTATTTATTTTGGTATTTCTCAGTTGGTAGACAGAAAAATGTGAACATTTCCAGGTACAAATAAAATAACAATAGAAGGGGATTGCATGTGAAATCCTGCATTTCTATTACATACCACTTGTGCTTCTTTTCAAAATTATATAATAAATTCCACATTTTTGTTTCAAAGCTGCCCACTTGTCTATATCCCACTAACTTTCTTCAATTTTCTCTGTTCATTTTTCAAAAATGATACAATGACCCTCTTCAGTTTATTTTTTGGGATCACTGTCATTGCCATTGCCTTTCTTCCTCATAACATTGCTTGTCATTAAAAAAAACCAGCAACCTTTTAACAAAAAGGATAGTCATGCTAATCCATACATGGGCTTATTGGCTTGGTCATAGTCTTAAAAATAAACCAATTAATTTATTTAATTTGTTGATTAAAGTCTAAATGTGATTCATTGGATTATGAGATTTCAGACTGAAAAGGAATATTGAGTTTATCTAATCTTCATTTTGTAGGTGATGAAACTAAGGGGAAATAATTTATCCAAGTTCATATAAGTAGAAAGTAGTATATACAATCACTTTCAAAGATCCATTCATTATAATTTCAAACCCAGGGCACGACTTACGGTAGTTATCATTTGAAAGAAAATTGAAAATTCAAGTGCTATCATTTCCCACATCACTCCCTCCCCCCATTTCAATGATTTACTCACTATTTATACATGATACATTTTCTTGTCATCAATAACATATGATATATCTGTTTTAATGAATGATGGTTGGAGTTTTAATTGATAGTTTCAAACAGAGAAGCAGATTTATTTCTACAATGAATAAAACTACTTACAATAGCCTGTATAAATTATTTTTAGCACTTTTATGGGTTTTCCTTTTGAAGCACAATATGCTGCTAATTTTAAAAGAAATCAGTCAAACAACATACAATACATCACTGTACAGCTATTCCTATATAAAACACAGTGAAAACATTTTTTTCTATAATATTTTAAAAATATGTTCTAAATGATCTTGCCAGAAACTTTGCTGAAGGAAAAAGCTCTTGACTTCTCTGATGTATATCACCATAAGCTCCTGTTTCATTTTATTTTAGAATGATTGCCTTTGTTCAACATCTCACCTGTAAACACCAGACATCTCTATTTTAGGAATTCACCATGGGCATTGTCTTCAGTATTGTCATCTGTTAAAATAATAAATGAAGCTTACCCTACAAGATTTATAATGGAGCGTTAAAATGCAAGTTGACCAAAATCAAATGGTGATTTCTGAAATGTATATCCTTACTTTGAAAGATGAAGAGGGAAAGGTTAAATCTCTTGAAGCCCAGTGAATTACACAAGAGCTGCCTCTGGTATAGAAAAAAAGATCATAGTTCAGAGCTTAAGTTATCATCTTCTATAGTATTCTCTTAGCTTAATATGAAATCCTTTGGAGCCTTTCCTGTGAGATGCATCCCTCAAATAACAAAACCATGTACAATACTCTAGAAAACAGCTGTATTGACTTATTTCCAAGCATATTTGAAGTGCTGTGGAGCATCCAAGCAGAAGGTACATTGACAAAAGGAAATTAATTGGTATTTCTCACTATTTCTTAACTGAAATATCATTATATGGTGAAGACCTTAGTCATTTCTTGTTTCTAAGGTAAAACCATGTGACTCCACAATTTTCCTTTCCTTTTGCAATGTTCCTTTTTTTCGAAATTTAGAGGCAAAAAGTATTAGGACTCAGGTTTCTGACTTTTATGTCTCTATTAATATACCTTTTATCTCAGCAAAAGTAAAAGCCAAATTTCAAGAAAAAGCACAGAAGTACAACTGTGACCCTTTTGCTTTTAGAGCCATTAATTTCAGACATATTTTAATAAAATTTAGTATTCTATTAAATTCTACTTCCTGAGAAAGGACACTAAAGAGTGATGAAAGACTAGCTCAGAAGACCACACTCACTGCAGGGTAACAAGCTGTACAAAGAAGAACTAGACCTAAACCTGCACAACTCTTTCTGCAAGGTTGAAGCAAAGTCATTTGCATTATTAATTTTCCAAACAAAATAAAAGGAACTCCTATAGAAATCTAAAGGACTAGATAGAAGTTGGGATAGATAAAAAATACACCTCCAGCACCCCCCAAAAAGGAAAGCATGTATAGGAAATATAGGAATGAAATTATGTAGGAAGTAAAATGGGGACTGAAAATACTTTTTGCTCTTTCATTAAATGAAAATGAAATACCTTTCCGAATGAGAACAGATAATAAAGCATTCCATTCACTCTGCAAGCAAATACATCAACTTTCTCCAGAAGGCATTGCGTGTCTTTCTCCTAATATCTTGGAGCTTACTTTGAAATAAATTCCTGCTGCCTCTACTGAGGAGATGTGTGCCATGAGAATTAGTGTTTAGAAGCCCACAGAGAAGAACACAGATTAGAGTACAGGCTAAGCATTGTGAAATGTATAGCTAAATAAGAACTCCCTAGAGAGGAGCAGTCAAAGATTCTAATAGCAGCAATGCAAACGATTTGGTGATTTGTTCAAAGAGCTATTAATTCTGGATCCCTGATGTTTAACAAAAGAAAGTGCTGTATATGTCTTCAAGGAAAAGTGGAAGGAATTTTAATTAATGTACTATAAAATATTTAGCTTGGCCATTAATTTAAATAGGCCATTTGGAAACGGCCTACAAAAGTTGAGAAGAAAGATATGTATTTATTGACACTCATACAACATCACAGTATTTGAAAGATAGAAGGTAAGTAAAAGCTGTTCTCTAGTCCAATTCTTAATTAAAAGGAATAGCTTCTATAACATATGTGGTCGTTGATCTATTATCGAAGACTTCCAAGGAGGAAGAACCCCATTTCTCAAATCATCACATTCCATTATAGGACCGCTGTAATTGTTAAGCAATGTTCTTTGTGACACCCCATTAAACAAACAAACAAAAAAAAAACAGTGACAATAAAAACATATTAGTACATGTTAAACCAAAGAGCACTATAATGACCACTAATGTCACCTTGGTTCTTTTCTTTCCATCTTTAGGGAATTTATTTTAGATGAGAAGTTGTGAGTCTCCCTTTCTCCAGGAAGAAGGGAATAGATGCTATTGTGCTAGGCAATAGTCTTCTACTTTCCAAGAAGAGGAAAAAGACCTTTGCATCAAGCCTTTGCCTTACTCTATTGCCTCGGGAGAAGGAAAATATTATTTCAGATCTTGGCACTTGTTCTATCTCCTAAACTGCCTAAACCCAGAGACGACTCCACCTAAGGTGGATGGAAAGCTATCTGAACTCATTCCTCAATTATTGACAAGCTCCATTCCCAGCCTGATCATAACTTCCCCAAATTTCTAGGTATTATCATTCAAACCTCCCACTCCCTGATACCTTATTTCCATTCCCCTCAACCCAGCCTTTCCCTGCCAAATGTCCTACCTCAAAGCTGCCCAAGCCTTCCCATTGTGTTTTCTCTTTTTTGTCTGCTTCACAGTTAATGCACATGCTCTCATCTTAAAACTTTTCTAGATACATTCCTTCTATCTTCTGATTCTTACTTTTCACCTAGTATCCCCCTGATGACACAGCATCTCTGTCCTCCCTTTCCAGCACTGGCTGCACTTTCACTCACTGCCCCCCCACCCTGATTCACTGATTGAGATGGTGGAGTTGGAAAACTCCTTGTGCCCTATTGCCAATTCCAAGTTTTCCCTCTATGATCCTCATTCATTGACCTCTCATGCCTTGAAGTTTACTCATTCAGTACTAACCATTCCACCAAGTTCTGGTAGCTGTTGTAGAACTTCCAGAACACAGCCCTTCATTACTCACTAAGTTCAGGTCAGACAAATGGCCTATTTCTTCTCTTCAACTCCTGCCCTAATACTAGGATACTTCAGCATATAGTGATACTCTCTCAAACACACTAACCTCATAGTCTCCCAATTTACCCAATTTTCTTGACCCACTTCTCCATTTCAACTCATGCACACAAAAAGGTGGTCACAAACTTGTTGACCCAAAATGTACCACTTCCATATTAATAAAATCTGAAATTTCTCTATCTTATCAAGGTCTATTATCATTACACCTCTCCTTCTTCCTTACAACCCCAAATCTTATTCTTGTCCACACTGTACCCTCAAATCCCTGAACCCATTAAATCTTTCCCAGGTCATCACTTATTCACTAGCTGTAGTCTCCTCCCTTCCCCAACTTAACATCTTAGTGGATCAGTTCAACCCTACTTTGTCTTCTTCTCTTAAAAGAACAAAACAAAACAAAGACATTCACAAACTTTTCCTGACAAGCCTCATTCTTGGATCATTGCCATTATCTTCTGTTTTTGCTTCTACACAGATGTTGCTAAATGAAGGAGGAAAAAGAAAAATCATGAAACTGTGCTGACTGGGTCCGCTACAAATCAGGGCTTGATTTATTGTTTTAATGGTTGTCTGGCCTTATGAAAGCAATGGTGAAAATGTTAGGAAAAACAGATTAAACTTAAAAGAGTATCATATGATTATGATATATATGAATACATGTATATACCTACATCTACACACATATACATACATGTGTATGTATATATGTGTACATGTGTGTATATGTGTATACATATACATATACATATACATATACATATACATATACATATACATATACATATACATATACATATACACACACATATTTCCTGATGAGCTGGTTTTTAAACATTTCCCAACACAGCGCTACTTTAACCTGTTCTCGTATGACATGAACTCAAGATGTTTCATCATCTCATTGCCACATCTAGAAACTACGTAGTTCATCAAAATAGTGCTTAGAACTGACCCAGTACCCTAGATGAAGCCTGATGAGGGCAGAGTACAATGATTTTTCTTTTTTTCTTAAATTTTAATACCTACAGTATTTACATGGTGTCTTAAGAAATTTTCACCACAAAGTTTTATTGATCCTTTTGAAAATTAATGAGGTAGGGTCTATTTTATCTCCACTTTACAAATGCAGAAACTGAGATTTGAGAAGTTGAGAGTTGTGCTGGAGGTCACAAAACTGGGTGTATCAGAGGTAGGTTTAAATTTAGTTTCTTAAGATTCCAAGTAAATGCCATGTCTTTATGACTCAAACACAGCACTCTTTCCAGTACCTTATGATGCCTTAAAGACATTTTCATGCTTTAAAACAACTTTAGTAGCCATTTCTGTTATGTATATTTAATGTAAAAATGAAAAAGTTTAGTAGTTATAAGTACATTTTATAAGGTTGACAGTTGGATAGTTTGCACATTGAAACAAATTTAAAATTTGAAAATGAAACTAAAAAGAGCAACATTTCAAATAAGTTCAATTTAGGGAGACCAAAAAGCATTTACACTTCAAATTTAAAGTATTTTTTGCTTATCTCTGTAGATGAGATTTGAACTTGGATTTGTTTATATATATATACATTTATATATATATATATATATATATATATAATATATATGTACATATAAATCATTTCAAAGTAGCATAGCTTTTTTCTTTAATCTGGTCTCTTATTTTGCCCCAAACCATATAGTTTTGTACTTTATAGCCTCTACCTCTGTCTGCCCCAAATGCCATCTCTTAATACTTTGTAGTTCCTGTTGAGGTTGTATATGTTTTTTCAAAACAATATTTTTCCCAATTACATTTAAAAATAATTTTAACATTCTTTTTAAAAAAATAGAGTTCCAAATTCTCTCCCTTCCTCCTCCCCTTCTCCCTCCATAAGACAGCAAGCAATTTGAAATAAGTTATACATGCGCATTCATGCAAAACATTTCCATATTAGTCATGTGAAAGAAAATAAAAACCAAAACAAAAAGGAAAACTAGTATGCTTAGATCTGTATTCAGATTCAATTAGTTCTTTCTCTGGAGGTAGATGATATATATTATTTTGTATCATGGAATACACAAAATAAGAATGTTCACATCTACCAATTGTGCAATAGAAAATGGAAAAATTCACGTTGGATCTATGATTGTTTGTCTGCAAGAAATCCCATAAAATAAATCACAGAGGGCAATTATGACCAGAAAGAGAAGTGTGCCAATCATGTAGCTAGAGTGAAAGACTGAATGTATGTATCTCTAGGATCTATGAAAGAGTGAAACACCCAGAAGGCTTCCAGCATGTTGAGCATATTATTTACAAGGCAACATAATATAAATATATGGAGTGCTGAACTCAGATTAAGGAAAATCTGAATTTGAATCTTCCCTCAGAAATTGTTAACTGTGTGATACTAAATAAGGCACTGTTCTCTAATCTGTAAAATGGGGAAAATAGTAGTGTCTATCTCACAGGATTGATGTGAGGGTCAAATGAGTCAATGTTGCTAAAACACATTGTTCGTTTTAAAATGCCAAACTTTGGCTTTGATCATTTATGAAGGATTTAGAGAAAGATATAAATAACAACTACATGCTATGAGAAGCTATTGTTTCACTGTAATCTACTTCATTAGGAGTTCCTGGACTGTCAGCACTTATTGGGTATCCAAGAACCATGCATAATACTGCCAGAAATGTAGATTAACCCATCAGAATTGGAATAGTTTATAATGTTGTGCCATATCCACATCATAAAAATCCTAAAGTACTACTTTCACTACTTGTATATGGCAAAAGGGAGTGACTATATATTGTAATCCTTTGTCAAAAAAAACCTGAATTTGATTATATTGGCAGAAATAAAGGGCTTATTCCTCTGTTTATTGTCAAAATATCTCATAATATAATAATACACAAGGTATTTCAAAAGTTAATTTACCAGTTAAGGTAGTAACATGAAAGATCTTAGAGGAGTCTAATTCCACTTAGAAACAAATTCCTTAGAAAAGTTTTCAAAGGGTAGATGAAATGCTGGTCAATACAGCTACAAGGAATTAAGAGTAAGTTGCTCCATCCAGGCCAATATCACACACACACACACACACACACACACACACACACACACACACACACACACTTTGATAACACTGAATGTGAACACGTTGGGCAGTATGTAAAATCACCCAGTTCCATAGTAAATGAGGCCTGAAGCCTTCAAGTACAAGGGCCAGAATTCAGTCTATTCCCCAGTTAAAAAAAAATACCCGAAACCATTGGGGTGCCAAATGCTGGAGCTATCAGCAGAGGACAAAGCAATGAACATAGTCATTATGTAGGGAAGATGAGGTCAAGCAGAAGGCCAGGAAGCAAACTCAGAAGAAAGTAGCAGCAACATATAAGTACAAATAAAGCCTCAGGGATAGGAATAGGGTGGCAGTGGGAGTAAAAACGGCTTTTCCATAAAGGACACCAAGAATGGCTTGAAGAAATGGGGAAAAAATGTGAAATTAAAACAATTGAAAAAAAGTAGGAAGGAGAATCAATAGCTGAGAACAGAAGGTGGAAAATTTAACCAAGTAGTGAGATCTCTCAGAAACAGAATGAGACAAACAAAACTTGGTTATCTGATAATATAAAAGCTATATTAGGACAAAATTTAAAAAAAATCTTGAAAAATTAAAATGGTGTATTAGAGTACCAGACTTGAAGTCAGCAAAATTTAGGTTCAAATCCTTCTTTTGATCTTTATTTGCTTCAGTTAACAATGTAATGTATGTAATGTAATCCGATATAATGTAATTATGTAAAAAGGGTTTATATAGCTCTTGGCTTGCAGAGTCGATATAAGGAACAGATGAAATCACAAATGTGAAGCATTTTATTAGCCACAAAGGAATAGATACCGTGAGCCCTTTCTTTGCATTAGTGAAAGTTCTCACTTGAAATCTAAGATCTTTTTTAATATTGAGAACTGAGTGTTAGCTTATACAGGGTGTTTGGACTATCTGTTCCATGGGTGGTAGGGATCTGAGCCCTCATTGGAAATTATGTAATTTTTAGACTCAGAGAAAGCATTCCTCCCACCCTTGAGAGTGACAGGTTCTGTTGCAAAGATGGATCATAGACACTTTTGAATTACTCCGTGATAGAGCAGATGGGTAGATGGAAGAGACAATGGTCTGTCAAAAAGGTAAAAAAGAAGTGGTCCCTTCAAGAGAGGAGACTGGCTCAAAAAGGAGACTGCCCTGGAAGCAGCACAGTGGTGAATATTTCATACAGTTACTATCAATGGGTATTATTACTATTGGAGCTTCCCCAGATTTCATCAGTTGTTTATTCTATGAATTGTACAACGGCCTTTGCTTTAAAAATAATAAGGTTTGACCTGAATAGCTCAATCATAATAATCTGTTAGTTCACTTTTTAACCATGTTAGCTATCTACATTTGTGTAAAATCAGTATGCCCATGCTAAATAGGCTTGTTGACCTAGGTTGTCTAAATATACAGATGTGGTCCAGGGACGGCATAGATAGATACCTCTGAATTCTGGACTACCTCTTTCTAAGGGAAACTGAAATGTCTTCCTTGAGGGGAACAGGCAAAAGGCTATGTCTAGAAGTTTGCTCCTTCAATCATTATCCCCCAAAGATATATGACACTAGAATTATTTCTATTTGCCTTCTCAAGTATTGCTAGCCTGGGGGGCATAAGTAGTATTCATAAGGAAAATTGCTCCCCTAATTGGTCCTAATGATGAGGATATTCCTTAGTTTACATTTGTCTGTTTGGCTCCTTTCCACCCAACACCAATTATATAAAAGACTTTCATAAATAGCAAATAGTAAGCTAATCCATTTAACCAAATAGGTAGTAAACAGAAATGAGAGAAATTATAAGAATTAGAATATGTCAGTGAATATGTAACTGAATGACCTTTTTAGCTGGGAATTAAAACTATTCCAGCTCAAATCAAGACAGAGAACTCAATCTCACCCATGGAGGTTCATTCTTGCATCCTTTAAAGAGATAAAGTGGTGATCAGAGCCATTTTAAAGAACTGGCCTCCCCCATGTTTGCTGCTTCTCCCAACTTGTCTCACTATTGAATCATGTGTTTCTCTGTCTCTGTCTCTCTCTATGTCTGTCTTTCTGTTTCTCTCTTTCTCTGTCTCTCTGTCTCTGTGTCTCAAAAGTCTAGTACCAACTCTATCTTTTACAAAGGTATGCAAAATTGTATCACCTTCTACATTTTTTCCACCATTCTAGAGTGATTTTGATTAAAAACACTAACCAACCCCTGCAGAAAATTCATTTTAGTTGAAAAATTCTAATATAAATGAATGAGAGGCATAGATGTGAAGAATAAGAACTTTCAAAATTAAATAGAATAAATATGCTGCAAAAGTAAATTATCAGCTGTTCCTGGAAGTTAATATTAAGAATTTTAACTCCCAGTGAATACCTGTGAGATCACCAGATTGATGTTAACTTTAAGTAGCATTCTTCCATTATAGCAAAGCAAAAACCTCTGTTTTGTGCACTTTTCTTAAAATAAATTTTTATAACTACTTAATGTTTTCGTTTCTAGTCAAGTGTGAAAGTTTCTTCCAATAGAATTATGATATTTTATGACCTGGCCATATCTAAAATCACTATTACATGTATTTGTTTACTAAAAATAGATAAATAAAAATGTAAAAAGCAAGACTAAAATAAATAAGTACCTTGTACTTATATGCATATTCAAGCAAAAAAATTCTCCTCATTGCCCATGTCCAAAAAATTATGTCATATTCCGCACCCTGAGTCCATCACCTGCCTGTTAGAGGGTGAATGATATGCCTCATCATCAATACTCTGGAGCTGTAGTTGATAATTGTGTGGATCAGTGATCTTAAGCCTTTTGAAGTTGTCCTTATAATATTGTGTTTAACACAGAAATTATTCTTGTTCTTTTTCTTTAACTCTGCATCTGTTCATAAAAGTCTTTCCATGTTTCTTGAAACCACTAACTTCATCATTTCTTAGAGCACAATAATATTCCATTATATTCAGATATAATGTGTCTGCTCATTCCCTAATTTCTGAGTAATCTACCACTTCAAGCTCTTTGCCATCTCCAAAAATCTATTAAAATATATTTTTCTGTATATGTGGGTCCTTTACCTCCTCCTCCTCCTCCTCCTCCTCCTCCTCCTCCTCCTCCTCCTCCTCCTCCTCCTCCTCCTCCTCCTCCTCCTCCTCCTCCTCCTCCTCCTCCTCCTCCTCTTCTTCTTCTTCTTCTTCTTCTTCTTCTTCTTCTTCTTCTTCTTCTTCTTCTTCTTCTTCTTCTTCTTCTTCTTCTTCTTCTTCTTCTTCTTCTTCTTCTTCTTCTTCCTTTAACGTTTTTGGAGCATAGACTTGCTTGTGGTATGCAAGGTGTGCAAGTTTAGTAACCCTATGCATATAGTTCCAAATTGCTTTCCAGAATACCATTTCAAAGCACTAGCAATAGTATATATATTTTTCCTGTTTTCTCATAGCCCTCTAGCAGTTATTTTATTTTTTTATCAGCTTTGCCAATCTGGTGGGTATGAAGTAGTTGTTTTAATCTGAATTTCACTAGTTACTAGTGACACATTTTTTTTTTCCATATGGCTGCATATTCCTCTGAAAACAGTTTCTATTGACTATTTATCAATTGGGGAAAGCTTCTTGTTCTTATAAATTTGAATCAGTTCCCTACATATCTTAGAAATGAGAGTTTTATCAGAGAAACTTTTTGCAAAGATTTTCCTGGTTGCCTCTTTTTGTTGTTCAGTCATTTTCAGTCATGTCTGACGTTTCGTGATCCGTCGCATTTAGGGTTTTCCTTAGCAAAGATAACTACAGTGGTTTGTCATTTTCTTCTCTAGTTCCTTTAACACATGAAGAAACTGAGGCCAACAGGCTTAAGTGAATTGTCCAGGGTCACACAGCTAGCAAATGCCTGAAGTTGGATTTGAAGTCAGGAACATGAGTCTTTCTGTTCCTATGCCCAGCACCCTATTCATTGTGCCATTTAGATAGCATCCTAGTTGCCCATTTACCTTCTAATTTTAGTTACATTGGTTTTGTTTGTGCAAAATCTTTATCATTTTATAGAAAAAAATACATGTTTTATCTTCTATGTTCTCTAGCCTTTATTCCTTACTCTTCTAATTAGTACATGAAGTCACTCTTTAAGTCCTAGTAATGTATGCATCTGGAGTTTACTATATGAAGTGAAGATTTATATGTAGTTTCTGCCAGAACACTTTCCAATTTTTCTCAGCAGTTTTGTCAAATAGTGAATTCTTACTTCAGTAACTGGGTTCATAACTTTATCAAACACTAGGGCAGTATATTTGTTTGCTGCACTGAATATTGTTTGACTTATCTATTCTATAGATTGAGATCTATATTTGTTTTTCCAGTAACAAATAATTTTTATAATTATTCTGTTGTGGTATTCTTTGAGATTTGAGGCCACTAGGTTCTCTTCTTTCTTACTTTGTTTTTCATTGTTTCCTTTGAGATCTTTGACCTTTTATTTATCTATAGAAATTCCATTTTTTCTACCTCTACAAAGTAGCCTTTCTGAAGTTTGATTGTTACAACATTGGTTAAATAAATTAATGTATGTATTATTAATTTTATCTTTTTGATTTGGCATACCCAGGGAGAAATTAATATTTTTCTCTAATTATTTAGATCTATATTTATATAAATGTTATTTTGTAGTTGCATTCAAATAATTTTGGTGTGTGTAAGAAGATGGGGTCTTAAGCATTTTAAAAATTCTATACAGATACTTTATGCTTAAAGTAAGTGGATTATTGTGTAGACCTTCCACACCCCTCATGGGGATCCATGTTGCCCCAATACCTGCCTGGCTCTGAGGCCCTTGGTAGCCAGAACAGCTACAGTACCTGAAACAAAGGACCCCTGGCTGGGGGCTGCATAAGTGCTGTCCACTCATGGTGCTTGTTGCAAGTGGGAGCTGGAGCCAGAGTTGGTTTAGGGTCCTTTGGCCCTCCTGCAGTGAGTCAAATTCATGTAAAGTAAGAACAGTCTGTAGTTATTTTAATAGAATGTATTCTTTTTTTGCCACCATTTATCCCATTATATACAGAAATATTGATTATTTGAGATCCTGTATCTCTGATGAAGCTATTATTTGTTTTTTTCATTTAAATTTCACTTAAAGCTCAGGCTCTCTGAGTAAATGCCATTTCCAATAAGCAATAATTGTGTTTCATCTTTGCTTCAATTTCTTTTTCTTGTCTTGCCCTAATTCACAGCTGCTGGAACTCATTAACTCTCCATTGTGGAATGCTCCACACTGTGCTCCACCCTCTCCTTATACCTATATTGCACTTCTTCCCATGACACACACAACCCCACATATAACATTGAAAAACATCTAATTTATTGTCTTTTATTATTTCCTCTAACACTCTGATCTTTCATTTTATAGTTTTTAATATGTATATATATGTATATATATATATATGTATATATATATATATTATTTTTAGTTTACGACACTCAGTTCCACAAGTTTTTGAGTTACAGATTTTCTCTCCCTCCCTCTCCTCTGCCCTTCCCCCAAAGATGGTATGTAATCTGATATAGGTTCTACCTATATCATCACATTTATATCATCACAATGAACTTATTTACATAATAGTCCAGTTTTAAAGAAGAATTACAACCAATGGAATGAATCATGAAAAAGAAGAAATGAAACCAAAAAAGAAGGGTGCTCGGCTCCCTGGGGAGGGTTCTCCGGCCGGCGGGGACCCCTATCAGGAACAATGAAGAGACAGGGAGACCGAGGTGGAGAAGTCTCGTTTATACAAAGAAGCAGCAAAGCTTTTATAGCAGTTTCAGCCAATTTTATGCTAGCTCGGCACCTGCAAGGAGGCATATTGCAATCATGTAAAAAGT
This sequence comes from Trichosurus vulpecula, assembly GCF_011100635.1. Lineage (NCBI taxonomy): Eukaryota > Metazoa > Chordata > Mammalia > Diprotodontia > Phalangeridae > Trichosurus > Trichosurus vulpecula. The sequence goes on along the minus strand of NC_050578.1, from coordinate 126,814,408 downwards.
TTTTAGCTGTGTGTATGCCCTCGTGGATCCCCCATGCACGGTCTCATGCTCAGGTATTGCTGAGAGTGTGGAGACCTGACCCAGCCTGTTTGGCCTTGATTGGGAACAGAGGCAGCACTCTTTTCCCACAGGACCAGCTGTGAGCCTCAACAGCACTTAACAGAAGGGGAAAATGAGAGCAAATAGTTTGCCTCAATCTGCATTCAGAGATTTTAATTCTCTCTCTGGATGAATCTTTTGGAGCCATCTTTGAACCTTGAATTAATTAGAAAAGCCAAGTCTATCAAAGTTAGTCCTTATAGATGCCGTGTGTCTGTAATCCTGTATAATGATCTCCTGGTCCTGTTCCCGTCACTCAGCATCAGTTCATATAAGTCTTTCCAGGTTATAATAAAGTCTGTCTTCTCCCCATTTCATATTACAAAATAATATTCCATTACATTCATATAACACAATTTGTTTAGCCATTCCCCAATAGATGGGCATCCCCTTGAGTTCCAATTCTTTGCCACCACAAAAAAGAGCTGCTATAAATTGTTTTTGTACATACTGGTCCATTGCCCACATGTGTGGCCTCTTTGGGATACAGCCTTAGAATTGACATTGCTGGGTCAAAGGGTAAGCACATTTTTATAGCCCTTTGGCCATAGTTCCAAATTGCTCTCCAGAATGGCTGGATCAGTTCACAACTCCACCAACGGTGTAACAAATGCTCCAATTTTCCCACATCATCTCCAGCATTTATGATTTTCCTGTTTTGTTGTGCTAGCCAATCTGACAGGAGAGATGTGGTACCTAAGAGTTATTTTGATTTGCATTTCTCTAATCAATAGTTATTTAAAGCATTTTGTCATATGACTATAGATAGCTTTAATTTCTTCCTCTGAAAACTGCCTGTTCATATCCTTTGATTATTTCTCAATTGGGAAATGACTTGTATCATGTAAATTTATTCAGTTCCCTGTATATTTTAGATATGAGGTCTTTATCAGAGACACTGGTTGTAAAGATTCTTTCCCAGTTTTCTGCTTCCCTCTTAATCTTTGTTGCATTGGCTTTGTTTGTACAAAAACTTTTGAATTTACCATAATCAAAATTATCCATTTTGCATTTTGTAACACTCTATCTCTTATTGGGTCATGAATTTTTCCTTTTCCCATAAATCTTACTATTCCTTGTTCTCCCAAAGTTTTTATAGTATGAGCCTTTATTCCTAAATCATGAACCCATCTTGAATTTATTTTGGTATATGGTGTCTATACCCAGTTTTTCACATAATATTTTCCAATTTTCTCCAAAGTTTTTGTGGAACAGGGAATTCTTAACCCAGAAGCTGATTTTTTGGGTTTATCAAAGAGCAGATTGCTGTAGTCATTGACTATTATGTCTCGTGTAACCGACCTATTCCACTAATCTATTTCTTAGCCAGTACCAACTAGCTTTATAATACAGTTTAATACCTGATATGGCTAGGCCACCTTACCTAGCATTTCTTTTATTAATTCTCTAGATATTCTGGACCTTTTGTTCTTCTGGATGAATTTTGTTATTATTTTATCCAGCTCTGTAAAATATGTTTTGGTAGTCTGATTGGTATAGCAGTGAATAAGTAAATTAATTTAGGTAAAATTGTCATTTTTATTATATTAGCTCAGCCTAACCACAAGCAACTGATGTTTTTCCATTTATTTAGATCTGACTTTATTTGTGTGAAAAGTGTTTTGTGATTGTGTTCATATAGGTCCTGGGTTTGTCTTGGCCAGTAGACTCCCAAATATTTTATAGTATCTACAGTACCTTTAAATGAAATTTCTTTTTCTATCTCTTACTGTTGGGCTTTATTAATAATATATAAGAATGCTGAGGATATATGTGGTTTCATATTGTATCCTGCAAATTTTCTAAAGTTATTTATTATTTCAAGTAGTTTTTTGCTTCATTCTCTAGGATATTCTAAGTAAATCATCATATCATCTGCAAAGAGTGATAACTTCATTTCTTCTTTGCCTATTCTATTTCCTTCAATTTATTTTTCTTCTCCTATTGCTAAAGCTAACATTTCCTGTACCAAATTGAATAATTGGGGTGATAATGGACATCCTTGTTTCACCCCCAATCTTATTGGGAATGCATCTGGCTTGTCCCCATTACATACAAAGCTTGCTGATGGTTTTAGGTAGATGCTACTTATAATTTTAAGGAGGCTCTGTTTATTCCTATGCTGTCCAGTGTTTTTAATAGGAATTGGTGTTGTATTTTGTCAAAAGCTTTTTCTGCATCTATTGACATAATCATATAGTTTCTGCTAGTTTTGTTGTTGATGTGATCAATTATGCTGTTAGTTTTCCTAATATTGAACCAGTCTTGCACTCCTGGAATAAATCCTACCTGGTCATAGTGTATTATTCTCACGATAAATTGCTGCAATCTTTTTGCTAATGTTTTATTCAAAATTTAAAATTTTTGATTTCATTTTATAAATTTTAACTATATGTTACTTAATTTCATTTTTTCTTCTTAGTAGTATAAAAACATAAATCATTCCATACATATACCTTTGATTATGCCCCACAAATTGTAATGTTTTGTTGCATTTATACGGTCATTGTCAATATAATATTATTAATTTAATCAAATAATTTAATTTAAATTTAATTTAGTTATAATTAACCTTAAAAGTTTAATTAAATAATTATTTGATAAATTTACACAATTCAACCATTTGTTTTTCAAGAGCTACCAAGAAGGAATGTCTTTGTGTTTCATTAATATTGTATGGGTCTTTTGTGAGGGTACTTTCCAGATCTCCTTATTCATTTTATTGCTCCAAAAGTATTTGTTAAGACTGCTGTTGTATAGGTGTTAAGTAATTCAAATGTGTTCTTTCCATTTAGCTTTAATTTTAAATTATTCATAATTAATCTTTAATATATTTAGCATGGCTTCTTCCCTAGTTGCTATATGCTTCATATATCCTGACTGGAGTAAACCAAAGTCATTGTAAGTATGACCTTTATTCATTGGTTCAATATGATCTCTGAATTCAAACTTAAAGTCTTTAATATCTATCATTAACTGATATATTTGAATAATTTTACATTTAACAAGTGCAATTTGATAAGGTTTGGGAAATATTCCACTTGATAAAGGAAATGTATAATGTATTTATCTGTGGAGTAAGTTAACTAGGTGTTATCCATGTGCATTAGGTGATTTATAAGATATTTTGGTTCAATTTCAGCTTTAATTTATAAGTCCAACTTAGTTCTATTTAGGAGAGATAATAATGGATTCGAGAATAGATAGAACAATAAAAGGCATAAATTATCCATGAATAATTGTTATTTCAATTTTATCAGCCATATTACTTTGATGTCATGTTTAAGAGGAATAGCTTTGCACTGGATATCAAATATTCTAGATTTTTCATTAAGTTGTGTCTATTTTGTTTGGTCATAGTACATAATTATAATCTGATTTCTTCTGGCTCTGGAAAAGAGATGGCCATATGTAGCTACCTCCTTTCACTGAAGAGATTGTAGACCATGGGTGTGAAATGTAGCATACACTATCAGGGTCATTGTACTCATTATTTTTACTTAACTCTTTATTTTTTCCTCCTTTATTAGTGAAATAAGTATATTCAGAAATGAGTATAATGTTAAAAAAGGCATCAATAAAACTTGAAAGAAATATTGTTGCAGAAAACTTGTAGAAATAATTCAAATACATATTTTCAAGTATTCAAAAAAGTGATTAGACATTCATTGTTAAGCAAAAGGTCCTTCATTTTAATAACTGAAATTTCTATATTTTATTTCTCAGATAACATATTAATACTGATGTATAATGATGACATCCAAAAGAAATTCTAGTAGTGCCTACTATATTCTTATCCCTCTTCTAGTAGCTGAGCCTAATTCTCCTACAGTTCATTTGGAAAAAAAAAAAGAATGAGGGAAGAAATTGCTCCATTTGACTGCTGTACAATACCACACTTAAATGAGCAACACTCTCAGAGACATCTTCAACACAATGTTTTTCAACAAAATGTTTCTCTTTTAGAGAATTTTTTAAAAGTAAAAACAACATATTTTATTTTGATGATTCACTTACTAATCACACCTGCCACTTCTTCCAGGAAGCCCTTCTATCTCTCTCTCTTCCTTCCAGCTGAAGGTTCTTAGATTTTCCAAGAGCACTTATAAAATAAACCTTTTCTTTTTGCTTCTATTTCATTCTACCTTATGATATATTTATGTATAGATGTATATATGCATATACACACACACACACATATAGACACACATATATTTGAGCACAACATGTATCCTCCAGGAGATTTTTGATTCCTCGAAGGCTGACTATTCTGTTTTTCATTTTTATCATCTTTGTGCCTAGCTCACTGAATATAACTAGGGCCGCATAAACATTTGTTGAATTGAATTAAATTGAAGAGAACAGAATAGGAAGGACAACTCCAACAATACCAAAAGGATTTAAATCATTAGGAATACTATTTTCACCATCTTAATTTTACTTACTAGAAGTTTATGTATCAATTAAACCTTCCCTGTCTCTACCTGGTCTTTGTAAAGTGTACTTTATACCAGAGTCTTGGACTATATTTAATTCTGATGACTGGAACCAAATTTGAGTAAGCAGGAGAAAATGCGAAGTCTTGAAGAAAATATGGGTCGTTCTTTTTGTGTTATCTCCCTTTACAATTTTCATGAAAGACTCCCAGATCACAAATGAATAAGTCTGAGAAAGGCAGCACTCTCCAATTACCTACAAATGGTTATCAAACTGATTAGGAGTAATTGGAAAGATCTTTCAAAGGTCTTAGAAGCATGGCTGATTGCAGTCTGTGTGATCACAAAGCATGAAACAGCTAGAGTACCAAAAGAGCCTTCACAAAGTAAAAGGGAGAGATATCTTACTGAATATAATACCTCAAATATTGATGAGCTACAACATGCCAAGACAGATTTGCAGGGAGTGAAAATCAATGCTCTACGTCTGAATCTCAAAATCAATATATGACTGATTATAATATAACAATGATCTACATTTCAATAATAGATTTAATACATGTCAGCTACATTATTTACAGTATTTGTACAAGGGGGACTTTTCCCTCTCTGTTACTTAAGAAAAGTATCCTCACCATTTATTTACTATCTATATATTTTCTCAACTGTTTATTGTATTACTGGACCCTGAGGCACATAAACACTATTTTTTGAAATTCAAAAAATTATAATTTTGAATAAAAGTATCTAAATGAGGAAAGATTACAGCATGAAGTCATGTTTGATTAAATGTCTGTTCATTTTTCAATAAACCAGTTGACTAAATTGCTCGACCACTCAAGTAAGCAGGACAGACAAAGAAGTTTAGATTTTCATTGGACACCCCACCCCCAAATAATCAATTACTCAGTATGAATGTTAAAACCTCTTATGTGTCTAAGGAAGTGACATTTTTGCCCCTCCCCCATCCCCACCTCCAATCCCTCTGCATCTCCTTATCTTACCAGGAGCTGGAAGGGCAGAGGCTACTCCTAGCCTACTCCAGGGCTGATAGGCATAGGACCTTCAGCTTTCCATATCTCTAAGCTGGTTCATCCTTTACTAAGTATCATAGTGTCCTACCCCACCTACAGATCCCAGGAGCTCACTACATTAGTTAATGAAAGACTTAGTCGAGGCATAACAACTGGCTTAGACTACTGTAGCTCAAAACAGAGTTCAGGAGATCTGTCACAGTGCCAGGTTCTATAGTTCATAAGTAAGACATAATAGATATGGTCCCCTCTCTTAAAGTGCCAATACTCCAGCTAGGAACTTATGATAAGACCTATATACAGTATAGACTAAACATGTTATTTGAATTAAGAAAAAGAAATATGAATAGTCACTAAGTTAGAGAAACATGGTGAAATGTGACTTAAACAGAGCCTTGAAATACGTGGAAAATTTGGCTAGACAAAAAAGGAAAAGAGGAAAAAACTCACTAATGCATAGGGGTGGGAAAGTTGAATAAGTAAGGTATGAAGGCCAGATTTTAGATGATCTTTAAAGCTCAACCATATGAGAATAATTGGCATAAAAGGATAATGGAATTAACGAAGTACATGGGGAAGATCATTGTAGAAGAAATACAGTGTGAATCATCAGGAAGTAAGGCTAGAATGAGAAGAGTCACCTAGGCATTTAATTCAGATGTAAAGACCTAAATTAAAGTCCCATCTAAGGGACTGTAGAGGAAGAGTCAAATTCAAGTTACATCGAGGGACTAAAAATTAACATATGTGGGTAGAGGGGGGCAGAGCCAAGATGGCAGCTGGAGAGCAGGGACTAGCATGAGCTCCCCACTGAGTCCCTTCAGAAACCTATAAAAAATGGCTCTGAACCAATTCTAGAACTTCAGAAACCAGAAAACAGCAGAGAGAATCAAGGCTCCAGCCCAGGACAGCTTGGATGGTCTCTGGGTGAGGTCTATCCCACAAGGAGATGGGAGCAGATCGAAGCTGAGCGGAGCAGAGGCCAGCGTGGGCAGCACAGACCAACCAGACCAGAATCCAGTCAAAGCGTTCCCTAGTGCCCTGAATCAGTGAGCCACAGCAGTTACTAGACTTCTCAACCCATAAACACTAAAGACAACAGAGAAGGTTATTGGGAAAAGCTGCCAGAGTGGAAGGAGTTCGTGGTTCGGGTAATGCCCTGGGGGCAGCGGAGGTGGGGCAGCTACAGAAGTACAGCTGCAGTTGCTTCAGGTCCCAGGCCCACCTGGTGGGAGGAATTAAGTGGCAGATCAGAGCAGGAGTGCAGAGCCTGCTGAAGATCTAAGTCCAGTCCAGCTTGGGGGTTCTTGGGGAAGGAGGAGTGCTGGTGTGGCAGAGCTGGTGCATCCCCCCAAGCTTGGAACATAGTTCTCTAAACTCTACAAGCAGTCATACCCCACTGAAAAACTCAAAGGTCAAGTTAGTTGGATGGGAATATGGCCAGACAGCAAAAATGCACCCAGATTCAGTCTCAGACTTTACATTCTTTCTTTGGTGACAAAGAAGACCAAAATATACAGACAGAAGAAGTTAACAAAGTCAAAGAGCCTACAACAAAAGCTTCCAAGAAAAACATGAACTGGTCCCAGGCCATGGAAGAGCTCAAAAAGGATTTGGAAAAGAAAATTAGAGAAGTAGAGAAAAAATTGGGAAGAGAAATGAGAAGGATGCAAGAAAACCATGAAAAACAAGTCAACAACTTGCTAAAGGAGACCCAAAAAAATACTGAAAAATATACTGAAGAAAACAACACCTTAAAAAATAGACTAACTCAAATGGTAAAAGAGCTCCAAAAAGCCAATGAGGAGAAGAATGCCTTGAAAGGCAGAATTAGCCAAATGGAAAAGAAGGTCCAAAAGACCACTGAAGAAAATACTACCTTAAAAATTAGATTGGAGCAAGTAGAAGCTAGTAACTTGATGAGAAATCAAGATATTATAAAAGAGAACCAGAGGAATGAAAAAATGGAAGACAATGTGAAATATCTCAGTGGAAAAACCACTGACCTGGAAAATAGATCCAGAGAGATAATTTAAAAATTATTGGACTACCTGAAAGCCATGATCAAAAAAAGAGCCTAGATATCATCTTTCAAGAAATTATCAAGGAGAACTGCCCTGATATTTTAGAGCCACAGGGCAAAATAGAAATTGACAGAATCCATCGATTGCCTCCTCAAATAGATCCCAAAAAGAAATCTCCTAGGAATACTATCGCCAAATTCCAGAGCTCCCAGATCAAGGAGAAAATCCTGCAAGCAGCCAGAAAGAAACAATTTGAGTATTGTGAAAACACAATCAGAATAACCTAAGATCTGGCAGCTTCTACATTAAGAGATCGAAGGGCTTGGAATACAGTATTCCAGAGGTCAATGGAGCTAGGATTAAAACCAAGAATCACCTACCCGGCAAAACTGAGTATCATGCTCCAAAGCAAAATATGGATTTTCAATAAAATAGAGGACTTTCAAGCTTTCTCAGTGAAAAGACCAGAGCTGAATAGAAAATTTGACTTTCAAACACAAGAATCAAGAGAAGCATGAAAAGGTAATCAAGAAAAAGAACAAGAAAAAGAAATTGCAAGGCACTTACTAAAGTTGAACTGTTTTGTTTACATTCCTACATGGAAAGATAGTGTGTATGATTCATGAGACCTCAGTATTAGGGTAGCTGAAGGGAATATGCATATATATATATATATATATATATATATATATATATATACACACATATATATATGTTTATGTGTGTATATGTATAAGTGAATGTGTATGTATGTATAGATGTATGTGTGTGTAAATATATATATATATATATATATGTATGGAGAGAGAGAGAGAGAGAGAGAGAGAGGGAGAGAGAAAGAGAGAGAGAGGGCACAGGGTGAGTTGAAGGTGAAGGGAAGATATCTAAAAGAAATAAAATCAAATTAAGAGATGAGAGAGGAATATATTGAGAGAAGGAGAAAGTGAGAGATAGAATGGGGTAAATTATCTTGCATAAAAGTGGCAAGAAAAAGCAGTTCTGTAGGAAGAGAAGAGAAGGCAGGTGAAGGGAAATGAGTGAATCTTGGTCTCATCAGATTTGACCTGAGGAAGGAATGCCATACATACTCAATTGGGTATTTTACCCCACAGGAAAGAAGAAGGGAGAAGATTAAAAAAAGGGGGGGGCTGATAGAAGGGAGGGCAGATGGGGGTGGAGGTAATCAAAAACAAACACTTTCAAAAAGGGACAGGGTCAAGGGAGAAAATTTAATAAAGGGAGATAGGTTAGGAAGGAGCAAAATACAGTTAGTCTTTCACAACATGAATATTGTGGAAGGGTTATACATAATGATACACATGTGGCCTATGTTGCATTGCTGGACTTCTTAGGGGGGGTGGGTGGGAAGGGAAGAGGGGAGAGAATTTGGAACTCAAAGTTTTAAAAACAGATGTTCAAAAACAAAAAAAAAGTTTTTGCATGCAACTAGAAAATAAGATACACAGGCAATGGGGTGTAGAAATTTGTTTTGCCCTACAGGAAAGGAAGGGAAAAGGGGATGGGAGGGGAGTGGGGTGACAGAAGGGAGGGCTGACTCAGGAACAGGGCAACCAGAATATATACCATCTTGGAGTGGGGGTAGGGTAGAAATGGGGAGAAAATTTCTAATTGAAACTCTTGTGAAAATCAATGCTGAAAACTAAATATATTAAATAAATAAATAAAAAATGCACCAAAAAAATACATACGTGGGTAGAAGAGAAAAATGGCAGAAGAAAATTCCACAGTTAATAGCATGGGCAATAGGAAGCAACCTGACAATAGTGAGCTGACACTAGCTCACTTTTATATCACATTTTAGATGTTACAGAATATTTCATGTACATTTTTTGTTCTATCATTTCAATCATATCCAACTCTTTATGACCCCATTTCATATTTTCTTGGCAAAGATACTATAGTGGTTTGCATTTCCTTCTCTTACTTGTTTTATAGATGAGGAAAGCGAGGGAAAGAGGGTAAAGCGACTTGCCTAGGATCACATAGCTAGTAAGTGTCTGAGGCCACTCAGTCTTCCTGACTCTAGACCTAGTATTCTATCCACTGTGCCACCCAACTGCCCTAATTACATACGTTATTTCCATTTTAACCAGTTAGGTACCTGATTTTCAGGAAAATATTATGTGATTCACTGCTTCTCTCATTTGGAGCACAGAGGTTAAGTGAGTTGATCAAGACCAAACAGGTAGCAAATGGCTGATCTTGTATTAGATTTGACGTCTTCTGACTCTAAAGTCAGAATTCTCTCCATTCTATCACACTTTTTCCTGGGACTCCAGACTTAGTAATCTTTCCAAAACACTGCACTGTTACCTAGGTAAAAGTCTGGACATATTTCACTGCTGAAGATAATGCCAGAAAATCCATATAAAGATAGCTCATAAGTGAATGGAAAATTAAGAAATGGGGTGAGAATGAGGGACTGGTGAGGATATTTGCAGCTATTGCTGTTGCTGAGTTTTCCAAGAGACTGCACATGATACACTTTCCCCAAGACCGGTGTGTTTGGTACAGAAAGTCTTCTTGTCTCTATTACCAGGATGCTTAAATGAAGACTTTTTGACAAATTATACTGATTACTCGGGACAGGGACTGTCTTCTTTTCATATTTGGATTTCCAGTGCTTGACACAGTGCCTGACACATAGTAAACACTTAATAAATTGTTGTATATTGAGGTATATTAAATCACTATTAAAAAGTAAGGATAGTAAACGTCACCTTTCAGTCTTATGATGGATCCTGTCCAGTCTTCCCCACAAGATAGATCTGCCAGGCAACATTGTATAATACCCTTCAAGATCCTTAAAATATTTATCATGATAACACATTGACTTTATGTGTAAGCTAGTGTTAAATCTTGCAAAATATAAATGAAGGCCAAAAGAAACCTATTAGAGCTCAACTATTCCATTTTGTAATGAATTAGTCTACTTTTTAATAAATAAAGAAATGACCTCTCTTCCTTTT